>NC_088882.1:26403498-26703498 GCF_032884065.1 Artemia franciscana | reverse complement strand
AGTTTCAATCCAACCCTAGAGTACCCTACAGTACCGAGGCTTTAGAGGAGCCGATCCCAAAATCTCGAATTAATATCTATAAAGTTTCTTTCTATGAAACGTTTGCAAGTCCAAACAGTTAAACTCTTTGTTTCTTTTTAATACTTGAGTTATAAAGCAAATGATCGTCTCATCAAGTACACCTGCGCGACACAGTCGTGCAGGTGTGAAAATATGGGTGAATAGACTGCGGATGCTAAAAAAGGCCTGGAAATAATTGGTTTTATTACTGAGAGCATTTATTCAAGTTATTTTTTTTTTTAATTTGGGTACTGAGGGTGGTTAAATACCCTCCAATCCATTCCGTCACTTAAAATCCCACCCCTCTTCCTATTAAAAAGGTTATCCAGATTGCGTATTTACTTTATACAAAATTCAGATTATAAAGATCTTCGTCTATATCTGTGTTTATTTAAGACAAATACTAAAGCTACGTGTGAGGCTATTGACCCTGCAAGTCAGCTATACACCCTATTGGTCGTTCCGTAAATATATTATGCCCAATCAAATAAGAAAAGACGGCGTAGTAATGAGTGGCAGCGCCAAGAGCAACAAATACGTGCCAGATAGCGTGAGCACATGGTATCCTGCCATCTGATTTGAAAAAGAATATGCCAATACAGTAAAATGAGCCACCTAGTGCACTTTCTTCCAGTCCAATGATGTCACCCTGCACAAAGATAAATAAACGATAACATAAAAATGATAAGCAAGTGAAGAGAAAATAACGAGATCAATATGATAGTTAAATTAAAAAAAACTAATTTTTTTTAACTCAAAGTAAGGAGCGACATTATAACTTAAAATGAACAGATATTACTCCGTGTATGAAAGTGGCTGTTCGCTTCTTAACGCCCCGCTCTTTATGCTAAAGTTTGACTCTTTCTCTCATTAAACAGTAATTAAACAGCATTAAACAGTAATGCCCCTAAAAATTAAAATTACTAAAAATACTTTAGCGTAAAGAACGAAGTATTTAGGAGGAGAAGAACCCCTCATATGCGTAATAATCTCTGTTCGTTTTAAGTTTTAATGCTGCTCCTTACTTTCAGTTGAAAAAACTTTTTCATATTTATTTTTCCATTGTTTTTTTATAATAATGCTAGAGAGTCCTGCGCCCCCCTTCATTGAATTTATCTTCCCCCATGGCAAATTCCTCCAAGGAAAGATCCTCCCACGTAGCCCCCCCCCAAAAAAAAAACAACATTCCCCTGAAAACGTCTGTACACTTCCCAATAGCCATTACTGTATGTAAATCCCCAAAGACACAGTTATTATGTTTTTCGACAATGCTGAACAAAATGGCTATCTCAAAATTTTGATCCATTGACTTTGGGAAAAAATGAGCGTGGGAGGGGGCATAGGTGCCCTCCAATTTATTTGGTCACTTAAAAAGGACCCTAGAACTTTTAATTTCTGTTAGAATGAGCCCTCTTGCGACATTATAAGACCACTTGGTCGATACGATGACCCCTGAAAAAAAAAAATAAAAAATAAAAATAAAAAAAAAATAAACACGCTTCCTCGGTCGGTTTTCCAGCAAAAAATACGAAGTTCCACATCTTTGTAGATAGGAGCTTGAAACTTCTACAATAGGGTTCTCTGGTATGCAGATGCGATGGTGTGATTTTCGTTAAGATTCTATGACTTTTAGCGGGCATTTCCCCCTATTTTTCAAAATAAGGCAAATTTATCAGGCTCGTAACTTTTGATGAGTAAGACTAAATTTGATGAAACTTAGCATCAAAATTCCGTTTTTTAGAGTTTCGTTTACTATTGAGCCGGGTCGCTTCTTACTACAGTTCGTTACCACGAACTGTTTGACAGGGCTGTTACTATGGGCTGGATCACACAGAGAAACACTTAAACTCGGTGGCCTACACAAAAAAAAAGGTTATTTCTTCTGCCAAATTTCAAATGCAGTCATCCTTTTAAATCTTAGCCATGGCACCTCCACCCCCCTCACCAAGGCACCTCAAGCAGCTTACACAATTCCCCCTGAACAGCTCTGTGTGATACGAAAAAGAATCTACAGGGATCGGTAAGAGCATAGCCAAAGAGAAAAGGGAAGATTCTTGTTCCATACTTCCATGTTAAAAATGTGTTTTATTTCCATTGATTTTTTTTAAAGTATTTTCTTATTCCAATTACATCAATCTTTTAGGTTATATAAGAAAGTGATGCCGAATAGCCCGTCTTTTTTTCTCTCAAACTGAGAGTCAATAATAATAATAAAAAAACGAAATTGCGCGATTTACACTGTTATGACATCATGACTCTAGTATGATGTAAACCCAAACAATGAACCAACAATCGGCTCACTCATAATTACACTAGCCGACAGGGAAAAAAAATTCCACATTTGGATTTCTGAAAACCATAGCTATGGATTCAGGGCCGTACCCAGATTTTTTTCTTAAAAAATGAAAAAAAAAAACGCTTCAAAATTTGTTTATATTCATTTTGTTACATTTTTACTGGTTAGACAAGCATTTTGGGGGGGGGGGGGGGTCAATGCATAATTCATCGAGAACTATATAATTTGAGCTACGTATTTGCACATTAGTAGGAGGGGGGTTGGGGGTAAAGTAAAAAAGGCTTCATGCAAAATATGCTCGCCAAGATTATTCTGCATATTGTAAAGTAAGAATTGTTTTCTTAGCATGTTTCCTTATGTCCAGTTACTTATCTAGGATTATACCGATTTAAATATTGTGATGAATATCAAGGCTCTTAGGACATCAAGTATGGGTTAGAAGATCACAAGGGCGTTCACTGGCGATTATTTTTTTCTTTTACAACACTTATTTTAAGGGGATATCACTGTGATATAATACAGTAAAGAGTAAATGGAGGGCTTTGACACTGATATTATAAAAACAAGCAAGTAGTTAAACGCTTAAAAACAAGTATTAATTAATTATAAAACACGCAAATCGGGTTTTAGTATCCTAGTCTATACCCATTTCACAAAGTCTTATTCTTGATTTGACACACAGCTACAGAGCTTTAACTGACTGTGTCTACATATATAAATGGAGAAAAGAAGTTTTCATTTGCTATATCAATAGATAACATGCTCTAAAAATTTTTTTTTAAGGTTTGTTACAACGGAGAGAAGAAAACTATTTATGTCATGCGAGTCATGTTTTTTTCTAACTAATCTTAAGAACGACCTTGTAGACTGGAGCAATAGTACGGCATTTTGTCTCTCTCTGCCTACATACGATACTAATGCCAAAAAAAAAAAAAAAAATGAATAATCGAATTTCAAATGGATTTAAGTCTCTTTTGAGCTAAGAAAAATGTAGAGACATCTTGTCTAATGAATAAGGCCCTTCCTGAGTTTCGAACCTAGTTTCTTTTTTCTTTTACAGCTGTCAAATATTCTTTATCTTATACTAGCAATTTAAAACTTATATTTACGATCTACACTTAAAATGCCCCGACCTAAAAATGAATTCATCGAAACTAAATATTTTCGGAAGCATTTTATCAAGAATAACTTAACTCTGTCGCAAGATCTTAAGCCAGCCTTAAAGATAATGCACAAAATATCCTTCTTCTCATACCTGCGCATGAAAGGGGTTTATCCCCCCCGCAGAGATTGACAAGAAACCGTTAGCAAAAAGTTAAAGATAGTGGCATATTTATGCCACACCTAAAAATACCTTAGCCTAGATCCTCCTGTGCCTCCAGAGGTGCTTAGGACATCCAAGAAGAGTCACCAGTCATCTCTCATTGCTATGGCAGCCCAGGCATCTTTCCATTCAGATTGGATATGGGCATTGATATTTGCGAGGTCAACCCAGTAGCTGCATTGTAGGGTCTTTTTGGGGCGTCCTCTTCTTCTGGTCCATGTGGCTGCCACTGAAGGATGTCCTTTGGTTGTTAAGTTTTTGCATGCAGTTCAAATGACCAGCGTATCACCAATTCTTATATTTGATCACTTTGGTTATCAGTGGTTGAGATGTATTCTGTTGTAAAGTAGCATTTATTACTTTTTGGGATCAGTATTAAATTACTTGTAAGGTTTGTTACAACAGCGAGGAGGATCTTAAACCAGCCTTAAAGATAATCCACAAAATATCCTTCTTCACATACCTGCGCATGAAAGGGGTTTCTCCTCACCCCCCAGAGATTGACAAAAGAGACCGTCGGAAAAAAAGTTAAAGATGGTGGCATATGTACGCATTTTTCTCTGATTCCAACTCCCCTCCCATTTAAGAAAATACTCGGACCACTTCCCTAACCCCTCCCCAAGTGTCAGACATGAAAGCAATCATGGCTTTAAAATGAGTTTTTGAACAATAATATCAGATAATTAACGCCCCACAAAATATATAAGCAAAAAAAACTTACCCTGTTTAAAAAAGGAAGGGAGGGAACAAATCCCATCATTACGTAAAACACGATTTCCAAGGATTTGTATCGTTCATGGAACAGCTGTAAATAGAACAAAAATTAGATACTGAAGATGAAACAAAAACAAATTGACAAAATTATAATAAATCTTCTCCTGCTTTCGAATGGAAACATTACTATGTGAATGCTTTTGTAAAAACTTCCAACTTACAATACCACGAAGAAATTGCACTCTGAACAACACATTAAATTAAAAAAAAAACAAGTTTTTTTTTACAAACTAAAGTAAAGAGCGACATTAAAACTTTAAAACATTGAAACCATATATGATGGTAGCTGACCCCTTTTACATTTTACGCTTTTACGCTCTAATATTACTTATTATTCTAATTCAATGACCAGTCCAACATGAGAAAAGTCAAACTTTTAACATTTCAACTTGAGCGTAAAGAGTAGAGGGGTGAAGAGTGGCAGCCCCCATTATGTGCGGTGGAATTATAATTGAAAAATAGCTGAATTATGAAGAAAGTCTAGACTTTATGGACTTTGGAAAAATGATTAAAGTGAAACTAGGCAGAAAAACTTTGATAAAAATCAGCAGTCCCTGAGAAGCTTATAACGCCTGAAATGTCCAGAAAAATGAATGACCAAAATACGGCAGAAGACTTCCAAAAAATGGCAATTCTGAGAAAATTGTCATTTTGTCAATCTTTAATAAGAAAGGCAACAACCTAGTAGACGGGTGACTCCTGGCAAGATCAATTTCCCAGTGTTCCAAAAATAATTGTGACAGCTGAAATACGAAGAAAGACCTCGAAAAAATGATTGGAGTGAAACTGGGATTGATAATGTCAATATAAATCAGCAATGCCCGAGGAGCTTATAATACCTGAAATGTGCAGAAAAAGGAATAACCAAAATAAGGTGAAAGACTTCGAAAAAATAGCCAGTTTTGGGAAAACCATCATCCCCTCAATTTTTAAAAAGGATGGCAACAACCTGGTAGACGGGCAACTCCTGGCATGATCAATATCTGACAGTAATTCAAAAATGATTCTGACATAGCAAAAACACAAAAATTCTTGATCTTGGAAAAATTATTGGAGTGAAACTGGACCGAAAAATGTCAATAAAAATTGCAGTTCCTGAAGAGCTTATAACGCCTAAAACGCGCAGAAAAAGGAATGACACAAATACGGCGGAAGACTTCAAAAATCCTCAGAAAATCATCATTATGATATTTGTTAAGAAGGAAGGTAACAGCCTGGTAGACAGGCAATTAATGGCAAGATCAATATTCCATAGTGTTTCAAAAATAATCGTGACATAGCTGAAATACGAAGAAAGCCCATATTTCATAGACCTTGGAAAAATCATTGAAGTAAAACTGGGCTGGAAAATGTCATTCAAAAACAGCAGTCCTTGAGAAACTTATAATACCTAAAAAATGTGTGATAAAGGAATGACAGAATACGGCAGAAGACTTCAAAACAATATACCAATCCTCAGAAAATCATCATTCCGGCTTTTATTAAGAAGGAAGATAACAACCTGGTGGTCAGGCAATTAATGGCAAGATCAATGTCCTATAGTGTTTCAAAAATAATTGACATATAAGTGACAAAGCTGAAATACGAAGAAAGTCTAGATTTCCTAGGCCTTGGAAAAATGATTGGAGTTAAACTGGGCTGGAAAATGTCAACAAAAAACAGCAGTCCCTGAGAAGCTTATAATACTTAAAATGTGCAAAAAACGGAATGACCAAAATACAGCAGAGGACTTCTAAAAAAATGCCAATCCTAGGAAAATCATAATCCCGGCAATTATTAAGAAGGAACACAATAATCTGGTAGACAGGCAACTCCTGGCATTATCAACTCCAGGCAAGATTATAGTATTTCAAAAATAATTGTGATATAGCTAAAATAAGAAGGAAGTCTAGATTTCAGACCATGGAAAAATAATTCGAGTGGAACTGGGCTGAAACATGTCAATAAAAAATCAGTAGTCCCTGTCGAGCTTCGCAATATTTCCAGGAAAATTGTCATATGGCTGAAATACGAAGAAAGTCTAGATTTCATAGACCTTGGAAAAATGATCCGAAAAAAAAGGAATGACCAAAATACAGTAGAAGAGTTCTAAAAAAATTGCCAATCCTGGGAAAATCATAATCCCAGCAGTTATTAAGAAGGAACGCAACAGTCTGGTAGACAGGCAACTCCTGGCAAGATTATATCCCACAGTATTTCAAAAATAATTATGACATAGCTAAAATACGAATAAAGTCTAGATTTCAGACCTTGGAAAAATAATAGGTGCGAAACCGGGCTGGAACATCAATAAAAATCGGCAGTCCCCGAGGAGCTTCGCAGCGTTTCTAAAATAATTGCGACATAGCTGAAATACAAGGAAAGTCTAGATTGCATAGACATTGAAAATATATTTGGAGTGAAACAGGGCTGCAGCAGTCCCTCAGGAGCTTCGCAGTGTTTCTAAGATAATTGTTACATGGCGGAAATACGAAAAAAGTCTAAATTTCAAAGACCTTGATAAAATAATTGGAGTTAAACTGGGCTGGAAAATGTCAATAAAAAACAACAGTCCCTGAGGAGCTTCACCGCGTTTCTAAGAGAATTGTAACATGGCTGAAATACGAAAAAAGTCTAGATTTCATAGATCTTGGAAAAGATTGGAGTTAAACTGGGCTGGACAATGTCAATAAAAAATCATTACTCCCTGAGGAGCTTATAACATATGAAATGTTTAGAAAAAGAAATGAACAAAATATGTCAAAAGCCTTCGGGCAAAAATCTCCAAACCTGGGAAAATCATCATCCCGGCAATTTTTAAGAAGAAAGGCAACGACCTGGTAGAAGGGCAACTCTGGGCAAGATCCGTATCCCACAGTGTTTCATAGACAATTTAGACGTGAGAGGTCGATGGGCAACTCTTGGTAATATCAATATTCCGCAGTGTTTCAAAGATAATTGTGACATAGTTAAAATACGAAGAAAGTCTAGATTTCATGGACCATGGAAAAATTATTGGTGTGAAATTGGGCTGGAAAATGTCAATAAAAAACCGACAGCCCCTGAGGAGCTTATAATATATGAAATGTTTAGAAAAAGAAATAAATAAAATACGGCAAAAGACTTCGAAAACAAAAATTCCAACCCTGGGAAAATCATCCCCCCGGCAATTGCTAAGAAGTAAGGCAACAACTTGGTAGAAGGGCAACTCCTGGCAAAATTGTGACATATCTGAAATACGAAGAAAATCTGGATTTCATAGATCTTGGAAAAATGATTAGAGTGAAAATGGGCTGTAAAATATTATTAAAAAATCAGCAGCCCCTGAGGAGCTTATAATGCCTGAAATGTACGGAAAAAGAGCACACCAAAATATAGCAGAAGACTTTGGAAAAACTGCAATCCTTGGAAAATCATCATCCCGGAAAATTCTAAGAAGGAAGGAAACAACCCGGTAGACCGGCAATTCTTGACAAGATCAATATCTCACAGTGTTTCAACGATGATTGTAAAGTAACACGGTGATTTGGAACCCATAGAGCCAATATATTGAACACTGATGTTTGCTAAAGCAACTATTAGCAATGCAGGAGAAGAATCATTTACGTAACACTCGCCATCTTTTTTTTTTTATCGTCTGTACCATGAGCCAAGCAGACAAAGGCGTCATGCAATTCTTTCCGTTCCTTTGTGGGACGAGGAAGCCAAACTTGCAATATAAACCCATCTTTATCCTTTCTTCTTGTATTTTCTTTGACAGCATTTATTACAATGATGCACTTGATGGTTTTTGACTAGTTTGGGAAGGGCTGTACTTGTCAATGTATTTGGCATTTCTCAAGTTATAACGCCATCAATATACTGAGTCACTTCAGGTGCTGTTGAATTCCCAATAACAGGAGCATCTTCAATTTACAACACATATTGTACATGAGGCCCACTTCAAGTCTGATACTCGATACGCCATTCAATTTACACTCGATACACCAGAAATGATCCTTAATATTACAAAATAAAGGATTTGTCTTTAAAAAATTAGGTAATTAAAGTTGTTCATTTCTTGTCAAAGTGCATGAAAGTTGCAAGTGGATCTATCCATGTCGAATCTTTTGGGGTCATTTTCACCATATCAGGTTCGTTCTTATGGACATTCCGTATGTAGTCAATCATTTCAGAAGAATACCACTCAACACATTAAGCTGTCATGACTAAAGTATGTGGACGCAATTGTCCAATCATTAATTTTATTTTTCAAGATAGAGATTGAAAACACTGTGAAGATCCGCTGGTTTTTGACTGAACAGAAAAAAAAGTTACTTCTGCTCTCCATCTTGGGAACGAAGTATGTCTATAAATCGGAGACCGGTTTAATTTGGTTTCACAGTGCGCAACATATGACTATCACTATTAAAAAAAATGTAAGAAAGCTCTCGTAATTGAAAGCTGTGAAATAAAAACTGTTTGTCAAGATGAAACTTAGTATGGCTGCTAAGAAGTTCTGATTTAATATATTCTACATTTGTCATGTTTTCCACCCCGCTAGTTCCGGAGAAGAAAAAAAAAGATACTTCCAATATATAATTTCATGGTTTCAGCCACTTTCCATGTTTTCCAAGCCAATCAGATTTTCCTCCTTAAAAGGGTTTTCGGCCAAGACGGTTCTAATGGTGTACTTTGTGTTTGATGTGACATCATTTTTAGAGGTTTTGGGCTAATTTTTGTTACCATGGGATGTGTTAGTCTTTTACTAGACTGCAGCTACTGCTACAACCATTTTTATCTTTTTTTCCCTGGAAGCATTGGCCTATTATCTTATAGCAGCACGAAATAAAGTAAGAAGGAAAAACTACATAGATAAAACAAACTTACTTGCTGATAAAGAATACCCAGAGAAGCAAGAATCCAAACTCCATACATAAGATCACCCATGCTTAGAATTATAGCTTGGCGACGGTCAAGTAGATGTCCGCTGTGATGGTGGTACAAAGTCAACCAAGGAAAATATGAAGCAGCGATAAAAACGTAGATCATTGCTCTATCGCACCGATGAAGCGTCTCTTTGAAACTAGAAATGATAATGGCTATAGAAAATTAGGAAGAAAGTAAAAAAAAATTGAGGCACTGACATATATTGCAAATACCAAAAAAACAGTCGAAAAGACAATGGAGTTAAGATTGTTTAAAGATACAAAAAGTAGTTACAGTCTGAAAATCCAAAATACAGCTAACTGCGATGGGTTGCAATACCTATTCAAGACAAATTTGCTTTCAAAGGCAAGATTTGACTAGATGTCAATGATTGTCTTCTACAATTGCTCAACTATTGCTAATTAGTTAACTCCACATCACCCCTGTATTGGTATGTGACGTATAATTGTGTTTATATATCGCGACTTAAGTCTTGATACGACTTTGTTTATGGTTGTAACTTACAATATGTGACGTAATTCATCATCTTGTGTCTGAAGATGAAGTTTTTTTCCTCAAAAATTGCGTTTTGACTTCAAATATTGTATTTTGTTCACACGTGCTGCGCATGGATGATTCCAGAATCCCCAAATCTACATTTTTCTGGTTACCTGAAGGCACCCGCCTCAGAGAAAGACCCTAAAATACACTCCGTCGTACCTACAACAACAACCTGCGCCATCTTCACGCCTCAATACAGCCGGAGTGGGAAGTCATCGTTGCCACCGCAAGTTTCAGAGACGACTGGAGACTCTCCTTGACACCCTGGGCGCCTCTGGAAGCATAGGAGGATCTAAAGTCTAAGGTAAGGTAAGAATCAAATCTATACTTTCTTTATATGTCAGCTATGTCATAATTATCTTTGAAAACATCGAGGGATAATAATCTTACTAGGAGTTGCCTGTCTACCAGGTTGTTCCCTTCCTTCTTAAAAATTGCCGAGATGATGATTTTCCAAAGATTTCATACGATTCTTCGTATTTCAGCTATAACAAAAATACTAAAAAAGCGCAATGTGTTATAATCATTAAAAATCTCTCTGATTTTTTTTGTCATACTCACACGAATCCAACACAACAATAGTGTTGCCTTTGTCTGTCTTAGTAATAATCCTGGAATGATCTTTGTGTAGTGAGCGTAAGGTTAAGTGTTCATTTTTATTAAAATTTTTAAATTTTGGATTTTGAGCAGGAGGCGAATCTAGTAAGGTTTCAACAAAATGTGCTCAGATCTCAGCAATCTCTTGACCTTCCTCGCGAGAGTCATGAACTCTCCCTTCTTTGTTCGCAATAATTTCGCTCTAAGGTATTTGTGAGGGTGTGATTGAAAATTTTAATTCTTTCAACTTTATTTTCTTCTATTGTAAGAGATTTAGAGCAGAGATTTACCCCAGCAGGACCAGGAGATACTTTTGGGACAAAAATTGGATTATTAGTGAATTATTCCAATTTAAAAAAATGGAATTTCTCAGAAAGCCTTCGTCCAGAAATGCAAAATCATGCAGAAGAGAATTTTCAACGATAGCCTTAATTTGGCGAAAATTAGCATAAGAAAGCGTGCACAACACGTCTCGCTCTAGCCTGAAAATGTCCCGACTCAACCGGTACTGCTTGCTTTTGCAATCGCTGATGACATGATCTAAATTATTAAAGCCTATACGTTCTGTAAATCGACGTTCGTTGTGTGTGTTTAAGTGAAGTAAAGGCCGCACTGAGTTGGATAAAATACGGCTTTTTTTACAATCATGAAGAAAATACTGTTGAATAATCAAATTAGGTTTTTATTATAGCAAGAAATATGAATGTATTAACCACATTGGTAGAATGCTCCCCATAAGCATGACAAAAATAATTCCTTAAACCATATTGGCTTGCCATAATACAAAAAGAAACTATCAAAAATGTTTTTTAAGGCCAAACGAAAATCTGAGACAACAAAGCGAATATTTCGAAAGGACAACCGCCTCTGTTCTTTAGCGCGAATCTGGTCTTTCCATGAAAATACAAACCCTCACGTGGTATATTCTCCCTAACTCCTATATCTCTGTATAGGTATAAAACTTTCTACTATGGACATTCTTATACTTTCAGATCTTTCTAACTGAATTTTTCACAAAGAAGCATTTCCAACAGAACAAAAACAATGTATTAAACATAAACCTAAAACAGATATTACAGTAAAAAAAAAGAATAATGATTTTCTCTGGATTAACAATTTTTTTCGAAGTCTTCCGCCGTATTTTGGTCATTCCTTTTCCTGTACATTTCAAGTATTATAAGCTCCTCATGGACTGCTAATTTTTTATCGACATTATCAAGCCCAGTTTCACTCCAATCAAATTTCCAACGTCTTTGAAATCTAGACTTTCTTCGTAATTCGGCTATGTCATAATTATTTTTGAAACGCTGAACATATTCAAGGAAATTATCTGGACTAGCTGCATACCATTATTGTAACAAAAAACATATAAGAAAAACGAAAACAAGAAGGTGTAGTTGGCGCTATCGCCGTTAACCAATGAGATTTTGCAAAGAACAAGGCTTGATTAGGGCTGATTTGACCCATTTAGAATTTCCCATGGAAGTTTTCAGCTATTCAGAAAATCTTACGAAAAATAATGACTTATATAAGCGCTAGTTAAATCTCGAGATTAGTAAAATGTTTTGTTTTGCGAAAGATAAATTCGACTTACGTAAACTTTACATTTTGTTGTATCTTCATTGAAAAGTTAAATAAAAATTACATGACCCTACATTTCGTAAATACATTTTGCCCCCCCCCCTCCCCCTGTAGCTTTGTATGTTGAGGCAACTAGCCACATAGGACTGAACAAGAATTGACCGATAAAATTTAACAGGTAATATTCAAATTCATAACAGTGAAATAGCTGTAATACTAATTGTTATTTATGATATACCTTAAAAAGGAAGAAATTGATTGCCCTATATATAATAAAATAACAGGTTGGAAAATCCAACTGATACCAAATTCGTGATATAATCTGGACTTTGCCGACTTTTATTCTTTTTGTCTGAAGTGTCGCCTACACAAACAACTACATGGTAGTTACACTGTAGAAACATGAAACTGAGTGGAATTATTAGCACATTAAAAAAGATGTGCATTTTAAGTAAACTTTATTTGTTCCTGTCTTACGTGGAGGCTACGAAGAGAGTCAGGGGTTTAAACTGAAATAGGGGTTACACTAAAAAAAAGTGTACATTTTAAGTAAACTTTATTTGCTCCTACCTTACGTGGAGGCTATGAAGAGAGTCAGGGGTTTAAACTGAATAGGGAGCAATTGCCCCTAAAAAATACTCTTTTATTAGATTTTCTCTTTAAAGTTCAATTTTTTTGTATCTTCATTGAAATGTAAACAAAAATTGCCCACCTCTACATTCCGTACATACATTTTGCCCCCCTCCCCCTGTGTTTTTGTGAATCGCCAGAGAGAGTCAGAATACTAATTGTTATTCATGATATACCTTAAAAAGGAAAAAAATTGATTGCCTTATATATAATAAAATGTCAGGTTGGAAAATCTACCTGATACAAAATTCCACAAAACATAATCAGGACTTTGGCGACTTTTATTATTTTTGACTGAATTGTCGCCTACACAAACAACTACATAGTAGTTACACTGTAGAAAAATAAAACTGAGCGGAATTATTCGTACATTAAAAAAGGTGTGCATTTTAAGTAAACGTTATTTGTTCCCGTCTTACGTGGAGGCTATGAAGAGAGTCAGAGGTTTAGAACGGAGCGGGAGCAATTGCCCTACCCCCTAGATGTGAAAAAATTTATGGGATTTTCTCATAGAAAATGCAATTTTTTTTATCTTCATTGAAATGTTGAATAAAAATTGCCCACCTCTACATTCCGTAAATACAATCCCCCCCCTCCCCCTGTGTTTTTGTGAATCGATACAACTAGCCACAAAGGACTGAACAAGAATTGACCCATAAAATTTAACAGGTAATATTCAAATTCATAACAGTGAAATAGCTGTTTTTATGATGTAATTCATGATGTTATTTATTTATGATGTCTATGATGTTAATTGTTATTTATGTACCTTAAAAACGAAAAAATTGATTACCCAATACATAACCAAACAATGGGTTGAAAAATCTAAGTGATACGTAATTTCGCAAAATAGAATCTGGACTTAGGTGGGTTTTATTATTTTTGTCTGAAAAAGATGTGAAAAAATTTATGGGATTTTCTCATGGAAAATGCAATTTTTTTTATCTTCATTGAAATGTTGAATAAAAATTGCCCACCTCTACATTCCGTAAATATAATCCCCCCCTCCCCCTGTGTTTTTGTGAATCGATACAACTAGCCACATAGGACTGAACAAGAATTGACCCATAAAATTTAACATGTGATATTCAAATTCATAACAGTGAAATAGCTGTTTTTATGATGTAGTCCATGATGTTATTTATTTATGATGTCTATGATGTTAATTGTTATTTATGTACCTTAAAAACGAAAAAATTGATTACCCAATACATAACCAAACAATGGGTTGAAAAATCTAAGTGATACGTAATTTCGCAAAATAGAATCTGGACTTAGGTGGGTTTTATTACTTTTGTCTGAACTGTCGCCTACACAAACAACTACATAGTATTTACAATGTAGAAACATGGAACTGAGTGGGAAAAACGATTATTCGCATATTAAAGAAAGGTGTACATTACAGGTTCCTTAAAAGTTCCCAAAGGTCACAAAATACTAGCCTTCTTGTCCCCAATGACTTTGTCGTAATAACACAAAATATAAAATACTAAATTCGAATTTACTTTTAAGTAGCTTTTACTACAATATTAGTAATAATATACTGTCAAATTGATTAACTAGTCTAAAAAAATAATAGGTTGGACAATCCAACTGATACTGAATTTTGCTAAATATAAGCTTGACTAGGGTGACTTATTTCATTTCTGTCTTAGGTACCGCCTACACAAACAACTAAATAGCATTTACATTGTAGAAACATAATACTGAGTAAAAACAATTATTCGTGCAATAGAACAGGGTGTGTATTCCAGGTTCATAAATAGGTCCTATAAGTCACTAAATAAACTTTAAATTTACTTTTTTATAATTTTTACGGCGATGTTAGTCATTGTAGTACTTGATATTATGATAATACTATCAGACCGAAATATGTTAAAAATAATACTAAAGCGATAGAAAGATGGGTACAATGAAAACTTATAAAGATTATGCCCATGTATGTCTGATACTAAGGTACTTCACAACCCTCCTCTAAAGGGTGTTTCCATTTTTCGTAAACGGAAAAGCAGTGTGTTCTAAGAAACTACTTCTCTATAGATCAGGACTCAATCATCCTTATTTTTTGGAAGAAACGACAAAATATAGGCATAATACCA
Source organism: Artemia franciscana (assembly GCF_032884065.1). Lineage (NCBI taxonomy): Eukaryota > Metazoa > Arthropoda > Branchiopoda > Anostraca > Artemiidae > Artemia > Artemia franciscana. Next base: position 26,688,689 of record NC_088882.1, on the reverse strand, counting down.
GAGCATAATTTGCACTTTACTGAAACAAAACAAAACAAATGATCGTGGATTGTCAGTTTAATATACATATACTGATATTTATTCCCATATAGTCTTGATAATTGTTTATGTATTAAAGTTAAAAAGAGAAAAAAATGATGTGTTTGGTTTTTGGTAAAGTGCAGATTATGTTCCGGTCTTTTAGAAGATATGGAGCTGTAAGCCCTACTCATGTCAATTTTCGCCCGTTTTGAGTTTGACCGGTTATTTATTCGAATTTCTGTTCATTTTGGATTTCATTTATTTATTGATGATCATTTGTGGTAGTTTTACGCTTGGGAGATTATTTGGCCTTATTTCTACTCATTATCGGTTAACGGTGCTCTTTACTTTTCTTCGAAAAAACTTATTTATGGAAAAAGGTATGTACATTAATCTTTGAAATAATCAAAGACGTTGCCCCACATTGACTAGGGAAAATAAACATTAAATGCAATTTATTCTTAGAAATTAATAAACATCATCCAATAAGACATTTCCTTCTTAATTGTGAAAATGAAATAGCGAAAAAGATTGAAGCAAACAAGAGATGCAGCACACTTACTTGGTTCGACATTGACAAAAGCACACAGAATGAAAGACAGTTGATACGCTGAATAAACCAATTAAAGCTGCACCATAGACAAGAGATACCATTTTTTGAACTGAACAAACTGCCTGCTGCTGAAGCAAGTAGGAAGCATAAACACTTGGAAGAATACATATCTAAAATAGGGAGAATTACTCATTTTCAACTAACTTTATGCCAAAATTGAAATGTAACAATTAACGTATGAACTTATTACAACTTTATTTGTATCATAATCTAATAAAGAATCGTAACATTTTGTCTTAAAAAAGAAGAAAACGAAACAAGACAGAAGCATTATAGTATTAAAGCAGAACATGTAAACACGATCAATAGCCTATTATTTTTTGGAAATCGAATTGACAAAACAATATTGTCAAAACGTTAGCTTACATTTAGCTATTGTAGAGTGAATGTTAAGGCCGTGAGTAAGTGAACTGATGGAACTCGAAAATTATATTTAAAAAGTACTCAAGTATTCATTGGCGGAAGATACAACTTTTAATATCAGGCCGTAGCTTCTTGAAGATACCATAAAACGTTTGCTAGATTTTGCTCTATTTCCTCTAATCGCTTAGAAATCTTATAAAATGCCTCGCTCTTTTTCACAAGTGTACTCTATGTAGGATATTGCTTTTACAACAAAATCGGTACTATCATGAGTAGAAGACAATAGCCTGCAAGATGATTGCAACCATTTTTCGATGTATATTTTCCTGTTTTCAAGCAGTCCCATAGAATATTTTCAGCTACCTGAAATTTTTACAAGTTTTTTGCCAGAAAGAATCATTTCAGATCGCCAATAACACCCCTAGAGACCAGATTGACAAGCTGGTATAATTAACCTGCTATTTACGCCAATAAATAAGTGCTATTTGAAGGGTTTTCGACAATCGATGGTCTCTAGAGAATTGGAAGACAGAAGGGCTACCCTAACCTTGATTTTGAACCTCGATGTTTTCAAGTTTACTTAATCACGGCCTTAAGTGTTAATGCGTAATGTTCAACGGCCGAGTTGAGACTGAGCAGCTCTTTCCACATCTAACAATTGTAAAATATAGCATCCACGAAGAGGTTGGCAGTTCTTATGAAAGGGGAAACATACAAGGGGGTTCGAGTACGGACATTGTGCCCATTATACAAACTTGGACTGCAAAAAAATTGTCAAAATAAAATATCCAAACTAAGGAAGACCAAATATTAATGAATTTTAAAAAAAAAGAACTGCTGGAGTGACAAAAAAAAATCCTTGAAAAAAAAACCAGAACGACACGAATAGTCAAAATCTCAATTGCTTTAGTAGTCTAGTAAAAATGTAGTTTGAAAAACATGTGCGCTGACTCTGAATCCGAAAAGTTTACCGCTTTCGCTCTTTCAAAAATCTGAGTTTTTTTAGGTTGAATTTGAGGACGAGGAAAAAAATGTTGATTGAGTAAATACCAGTAAATGTCATTTCTACAATCTTCTTTTTTCCTGATGAACATGAAACTAAATGTTTAAAGTCAAAGAATTGCTTGCGGCTTAAAACTTTGAGAGTGAGGTTGGGGGAGAGGTTCTAGGAAAATTGTGAAAGAAGGGGTCAACCTCAAACAAATTGCTATACAAATGATTCTTTCACTATCCAACTAAAAAATATGCGCTGCTTCCAAATCCGAAAGGTTTGCCGCTCTAGCTCTTTCAAAAGTTTGAGTTTTTTTTAGGCTGAGGGTGAAAAGAGCATAGAAATGACACATATAATAACATTTGCTGGCATTAATTCGATCAATATTTTTTCCCTCAACCTCAAATTCAACCTCAAAAAACTCAAATTTGTGAAAGAGCTAGAGCGATAAACTTTTTGGAAACAGAATTAGTAAATATTTTTTAGTCGGATAGTGAAAGAATCATTTGTATAGCAATTTATTTGAGGTTGACCAGTTTTTTCACAATTTTTATCGACTGTAAGATAAAATACACAAAAGAATTTTGTAAAAAAAAAACTGATCATAAACTAATGTTCTAACTTCACAAGATGTAGCTAGAATTATTAAAAACTCAAAACTGCCTCTATCAGATGAATTTTCCCAACTGACTATTTGAGCTTATTTACACAGTTTATTTATAAAACAAAAAATGTATGAATAAATTAAATGGTAAAACAATACCATTTTATCTGAGCCAGTAACTACTTATCCAAACCAAACTATTGAGAAGTAGAAGCATATTAAGAACTGGAGTGACTCTCAGTGTGAAAGAATACCAATAAATACACCTGGCTAAGGATCTCTAAGCCAAATCAAAAAATAAACTGAAATGAAAACATACCCCATGGGAAGCAATGTTGGCTAGATGTTCCACGTTCGTAGGCTTATAAGCTTCTCCTTTTCTAGCTCTTTCGTTTTTCCATTGTATATCCAGAAACAACTCCTTTAATTGAAGTATATTTGTCACTTTATTCTCAGCAAACATGATTATGGAAGACCCAGAAAGAAACTTCAACAACAAGATTTGGCATCCAAAAAGTAAGTTTAGGCAGTGATTTTGGCAAGACGTTCCTAAAAAGAAGAATAAACAATGCCTTAGGATATTTACAAACCTTTTCCAAGAGGATAAAAGGACAGTAGATTATTTTCTTTGCTAGTGACAGAAGATATCAACTTACTAATTTGTCTGATTTGAATATCGCCTTAGTGATGAATATTGAATTTCTGCTTTAAAGAGGATTTTTATACAATGTAAACACAGAAGTTTCATAAATGCAAAAATATCATTGAGCAGTTCTCTACGATTTAAACAAAATGAAATTTGTTCAGGATTTTTTAAAGCCGTGTTCATATGCCCTTACAAAACAAAATTGGTATAGTGTTGTGGATAGGGGTAACTAATTCAGATGTATGCAAATTTGGCCCACCTCGCGAGGGGGCTTCACCACTCTTCCATGTGTTGAGCATAAACTAATTTCTTAGAAGGCAAAATATTCAACATGTTCTATTCAAACACCAGCCCTCTTACAAGGGGTTTTGTCAACCCTGGAGGCACAATTATTATCCCTTTGGACTATTCTGAACATAACGACTATTTTAAAATTAGAAATTAGATAAAAAACAAGTTTTTTCAACTCAAAGTAAGGACCGGCATTAAATATTAAAACGGACACTAACTATTGTATATAGGGGGGAGGTCGCTCCCTTCTCGATACCTCCCTCTTTAGGCTAAAGTTTGACTTTTTGTCCCCATTCTCTATTTAAAAAGCTTTTTCAAAAACAATAAAAACTTTGCCGTGAAGAGCCAGGTATTGAGGAGAAGGTAACACCTTCATATTTGTAAACATTTCTGTTCGTTTTCAGTTTAATTGTAGCTCATAACTTTCAGTAGAAAAAAATTGTATTTTTATTGGATCGATTATGTAAAGAAGATATTGCTCTTCGTCTCAGAGGCAACGCTATAGCGTTAACTTAAATTAAAGGGCCGTTAGGCTTCATAGTTTTTATTTCCGAGGCACTTCATATGGAAAGGGTGGTCGTATAAACTTCGGAGAGTGATCATTCACTTGGAAATTGGAAGTTCTAATGTCCCTTTTAAGAGGTAAAAAGATGGAGGGAACCCTCACGCCCTTTTTCCCATAAATATTTCCGATCAAAATTTTGAGGTATTCGTTTTGTTCAAAATTGTCCAAAGGTCAAACAACTATGGTTCTGGCTTTGATAACTTTGCCCCCCAGCCCCGAGGCAAGGGCTGTAACTTGTGCAAGTTGCTCATTATTTATATTTAAGGTTTTTATTGAATTTGTGGTCGTGTAAACTTCGGAGGGGGCTCATTCAATTGGAAATCAGAAGTACTATTGGCCCTTTTAAGAGTCAAAAGTGATCTCGGAGGGAAAACAGTCCCCCCCCAACGCCATTTGTCTGCCCAATGCATTCGACCAAAATTTTGAGATGGTAATTTTTGTTCAACATAGTCCAAAGGAAACATTGCTCCCGAGGCAAGGGCTGTAAGTTATGTGATTCCGATCTAATTTCGAGATAGCTATTTTGTTCAAAATAATTCAAAGGTTAAATAACTTTGCTTGTTCTAGGACCACTGGGTCGGTACGATCACGCGTGAAAAAAAAAACACGCAACCTTTTCTTGGAAAAAACAACAACAAAATTCCACTATTTACATATAGGAGCTTGAAACCTCTATAAAAAGGTTTTCTAACATACTGAATCCAATGCTGGGATTTTCATTTAGATTCTATGACCTCTAGGGCGTGATTCCCCCTTTTCTTTGGAAATCAGACAAATTTCCTCAAGATCATAGCCGTTAATGATTAAGATTAAACTTAATGAAACTTATATATTTGAAATCAACATAATAAGCCGATTCATTTGATATAACTACTGGTATCAAAACTCCGTTTTTTAGAGTTTTTGTTACCATTGAATCGGGTCGCTCCTTACTTACAGTTCGTTAAAACGAATTGTTTGACAATGTGCGTATTTCATAACTCACGGACCTTTCCCCAAGGGGGGTTATGTTATCTCCAAAGGCATAGTTATTAGACCTTTCAACTTTGCTGAACAAAATGACTATCTCAAAATTTTGGGGAAAAAGGGGCATGGGAGGAGGCTAGTTACTCTTCAATTTTTTTAATCGCTTAAAAAGAGCACCAGAACGTTTTATTTCCGTTCAAATGAGTCCTTTCTGGATATTCTAGGACCATCGGCTCGATGCAATCATCCCTTGGAAAAACAAAAACGAACTAAAAAAATAATAAAATAACCAAGCATCTGTGATTTTTACGCTGGCCAAAAAGAAAAAAAAGAAAGAAAAAAAAACAAAAAAAAAACAAAAAAAACGTGTTTTTGGAGATGGAAGATTTCATAAGTTTTGGGATTTTCCGACCACCCCCAAACCCATATTTTGAAAACGAGACGAATTTTCTCATGCTCGTTGATAGTAACACTGAACTTAATGAACTTTATGTATTTTGAATGAGCATAATAAGCCCATTCATTTGATTTATCTATTGATACTAAAGATTCCATTTAATTATCATTAATATCCATATTGATATTAATGATATTGATATTCTATTTTTTAGGGTTTTAACTACTATTGAGCCGAGTTGCTCCTTACTTACAGTTAGTTACCACGATCTTTTTGATAGTGCTAGTAACCAACAAGCTAATCTGAAAATTGATTCATGAACAGGAAACAGCAAGCTTCCCCTGAAAGAATCACATGTCTCCAAAAAAAGCTTAAAGTATTAATACGAAACGTGAGGGCGTATCAGCGATATCTAACGGCCGAGGGTACTAAGTTTAAACTTTCATGGGAAGATCAAAATTGAATGGAAAGCAAAGATGCCCCTCCCCCTTGCCTTTTTAGATGACCCCTCAAAACTGATAGAAATTTGGCAGCCTATTTTATTCAAAATAATCAAAAGGACTAATAGCTAAGCCTCCCGAGATGAAACGCCCTCCACAGGCCCTGGAACAAAAATATAAATTTTGCAGTTTCTCAATTTTTACATGCATGATGCATCATAGGCAGCGCAATAGCGCTGCCTAAGTAAAGAACGATGTGGGTACAACTTTTTTCCTTTCTTTTTTTAGACCAGGGCACTTTGTATCGAATGAACTGTCGTAGAAACTTCGAAAATGGCTCATTTGATTGAAAATTGGAAGGGCTAGTGCCCTTTAAATCAGTCGAAAATAATTCGAGGCAAACTAACCCCCCTCCCACTCCCACCATTTCCCTAAACAAATTCAATCAATATTTTGAGGTAACCATTTTTTCAACGTAGTTGAAAGATTAAGAAATTATGTCATTGAGGGTGGCAACCCCCCCCCCATAGCCCTCAGGGCAAGGGCTGTAAGTTATGCCCTTGGGGTATTTAAGGTTTATATAGAAAGGGTGATCGTATAAACTTTGGAGGGGGCTCAATGGTTTGCCAATCAGAATTTTAGCGCCTTTTTTGAGATTCAGAGTGATCAAAGGGTGGATGCCCCCCCCCAATGCACCTCGTATTTTTACGAAATGCACGTGATAGAAAATTTGAAATAGCCATTTCTTATCGTAGAAACTACGAAAAGTACTTATTCGATAGAAAATTGAAAGAGCCTATGCCCTTTTTAATAGTCAAAAGTGATTGGAAGGTAACAAACCCCCTCCCACATCCAACTTTACCCAAACACACCCAGCCCTCGGGGCAAGGTTATTCTGTGGTAGCCACAACACTGTGCTGGGTAGAGAATTTAGAGTGGCGAAACCCTATATAGGCCAGTGTATTCTCCTGATGAGCCCTTATGTTGGGTGTTGCCTCTGAATTATTTGTCTATATTATTTTTTCTATTGTTTGGTAAATGACGACTTATACTTATTGACGACATGACTGCCTGTCCATGGATTATTCTTTATGGTTGATTGTGTGTGGCTATGCTGTTTGACCTATGTGATTGTATGGATGAGTAGGGTTAAGGCCTCATTCAAGTGCTGTTCTATATTAATCACTAATTTAGGAAAACAGTCTTCCTTTTCTCCTTCTGTCTCTCTCTTTTTTTTTTTTTTTTTTTTTTTTTTTTTTTTTTTTTTTTTTTTTTTTTTTTTTCTTTTTTTTTTGTGCTGTTGCATTGGTGATTTCTCTTTTCATGATATAGAAAGATTGATGATAAAAACCCCGAAATGGGTTCATTTGATTGGAAATCAGATGTTCTAGTGCCATTTTTAGAGTGATCAAAGGGTGGATATCCCCCCACATCTCATATTTTCCCGAAATACATCTGATAGAAATTTTGAGATCGCCATTTGCTATCGCAGAAACTTTGAAAAGAGCTCATTCGATTAGAAATTCAAAATACTAGTGCCCTTTTTGATAGGCGAAAGGGACTGGAGGGCAACCAACCCCCCTCCCACTCCCATCATTCCCTCAAACACATACAATCAAAATTTTGAGATAGCCATTTTGCTCAAAGTGATTGTCATTTTGTTCAACGTAGTTGAACGTAGTATAAACTTTGGAGGGAGCTCATTGGATAGTTAATCAGAAGTTCTAGTACCTTTTTTGTGATTCAGAGTGATAGGGGGGTGGATACCCGCCCACACCTCATATTTTCCCCAAAATGCATCTGATAGAAATTTTGAGATGACTTTTTGTTGTCTTAGAAAATTTGAAAGGAGCTCATTCGATTGGAAATTGAAAGGGATAGTGCCCTTTTTAATAGTCGAAAGTGATTGGATGGCAACGAACCCTCCTCCCACACCCAACATTTCCCCAAACCCATCTAATCCAAATTTTTAGATAGCCATTCTGTTCAACGTAATTGCTTATGTCTTTGAGGATGATAACCACCACAGTCCTCTGGGCAAGAGTTGTAAGTTATGCCCTAGGGGCATTTAAGGTATATATAGAAAAAGTGATCGCATAACCTTTGGAGGGGGCACATTGGATTCGTAATAAGAAGTTCTGGCGCTCTTTTTAATATTCAGAGTGATCGGAGTGTAGATACCTCCCCCACACCTCGTATTTTCCTGAAATGGGTCTGATTTTAATTTTGAGATGGCCATTTGTTGTCATCGAAACTTCGAAAATAGCTCATTCGATTGGAAATTGAAAGGGGCAATGCGCTTTTTAATAGTCGAAAGTGATTGGAGGGCAACTAGCCATCCCCCCACGCCCACTATTTCCCCAAACACATCCAATAAAAAATTTGAGATAGCAATTTTGTTCAACGTAATTTTAAGGTCTGGAAATTATGTCTTTGAGGATGGCAACCCTCCACAGTTCTCAGGGCAAGAGTTGTAAGTTATGTCCTGGGGGCATATAAGGTATATATAGAAAGGGTGATCGTGTAAACTTCGGAGGGGGCTTATTGACTTCGTAATCAGAATTTCTAGTGTCCTTTTTAAGACACAGAGTGATCAGAGGGTAGATTCCCCCCTCGCACACCTCATACTTTCCCGAAATGCATCTGATAGGAATTTTGAGATGCATGGAAACTTCGAAAACAGCTCATTCTAATGGAAATTAAAAGGGCCAGTGGCTTTTTTAATAGTTGAAAGTGATTGGAGGGCAACTAACTCCCCTCCCTTGCCCCGGTTTCCCCAACACATCCAATCATAGCCTTTTTGTTCTACATAATTGAAAGAACTAGAAATTATGTCTTTGAGGATGACGATCCCCCCCACAGCCCTCAGGGCAAGGCAAGTTATGCTATGGGGCATATAAGGTATATATAGAAAAAGTGATCCTATAAACTTTGGAGGGGGCTTGCTGGATTTGCAATCAGAAGTTCTAGTACCCTTTTTGAAGATTCAGAATGATTGGGGGGTAGATAACCACCATCCCCAAACCTTCTATTTTCCCATAATGCATCTGATACAAATTTTGAGATGGCCATTTGTTGTTGTAGTAACTTCAAAAAAGGCTCATTCGATTGAAAATTGGAAGGGCTAGTGCCTTTTTTGTTAGTCAAAAGCGATTGAAGGGCAACATGCCCCCCTCCCATCAATTCCCAAAATACATCTACTCAAATTTTTGAGATAACCATGAGATTCAGTGTAGTTGAAAGGTCTCGAAATTATGTCTTTAACAAACCCCATACCTTCTCAAGACCAAAACATAATTTGTACTTTACTAAAAAAAAAAAGGCTGCGGATTGTTGGTTTAGTATACATTTTAAAAGTATTTTGTTTATTTAAATAATACAATAAATAACCAAGTCAAACTCAAAACGAGCAAAAATTAACATGAGCAGGGCTAACAACCCCCAAGCCTTCTCAAGACCAGAACATTATTTGCACTTTACTGAAAACAAAATACATTTAAAATGTTTTTTCTTTGTTTACACTTGCTTAAAATATTTTTATTAGATATATGAAGGGGAAGTCCTCCCCCTTGCACTCCAATTAGAGACAGTCCAGCAACTAAGTCTTTAGAAATATTTGGCATGTCAACCCCCCATAATCGTACAATAGGCGCATTATGCTTTAAAACTAAATGTTGCTTTAAAATAAATCACAAGGCATTGTATTAAGTGGTTGCCAATAAGACACCTTAGTAATATATTGAGAACGACTTGGAACATTAAGGTGAAGCTTTTAAGGATACTACCATTACTACTTCTGCTCTTACAATTTAAATAAATTAAAAGAGTGTAAGTGCATCTAGGTTGTCAAAGAGCATAGATAGAATCTTTTGGGAATGATATTAATTTTTATTTTTCAGGTCAACTTTGGAAGCTATAAAATTAAAACACTGTTTGTGTCAGAATTAAAATTCCTGAAAAAGCTTCTCCAACATACAAATAGCAATCCACACTATTGATTCTTACAGAAGAAAACTGAAAAGATATACAATAGTTCTTTTCAGCAAATTTGTTCCCACTACCTTTCCATGACAAAAAATTCAAATTCAAATAGGGATAAAATCATTTTTATCCCTATCACTACTTTTATCCCAAAGTGCTACTACTGATGTGACCAATTATCTAGTATTTTTGTGAAATTCACCACTGTCCATTATCCCTATTTTTAAAAGGATTTTATCCCTATTTGGACTTTTATTTATTTCCATGAAAAAGACTGAGTCAATAGAACAAACGAAAATCAATTTAGAAAACTTTTTCCACAAGACAAGTTTTTCAAAGAAAAGTAAAGAGTTTCAGTAAGCCAAGAATGAGCAAAAAAAGTAAAATAATCTGCCAAGTGTAAAACTACTACACACACTTTACTGAAAACAAAATACGTTTGAAATGTTTTCACCTTTCTTATTTTTGTAAACGAAAAATTATCAAAATCTTAACAAAGAAATGTCAGTATATGTCAATTTAACTGACAATCCATGGTCATTTGTTTTTTGTTTTTCAGTAAAGCACAAATTATGTTCTGGTCTTGAGAAGGCATAGGGGTTATCAGCCCTACTCATGTTAATTTTTGCTTGTTTTGAGTTTTAACTCAGCTATTCATTGTAATTTCCGTTTGTTTTGAATTTCATTTATTTATTGATAGTGATTTGTGGTAGTTTTATGCATGGAAGATTATTTGACTTTATTTTTGCACCTTCTTGGCTTGATGGAGCTCTTTACTTTTCTTTGAAAAACTTATTTTGAGGAAAAAGTTTTTTAAATTAATCATTGGGAAATGGGGAGTGTTATATCTAGGGTGTTTCAAAAAAGCTTAAGTTTATTACAGATGCTTAATGGAACATTAAGAGGTGTGTTTAGCTAAATCAAAAGTCAAGGTAAAAGAGGCGTTTCTGCAATTTTTTAGGATAAAAATGAGGTATATTACAGATAATAATAAGGTATATACATATAAGGGTATTAACTTGATAATTTTAGGCCCATTACTACTGCAACTCAAACTACAACTAAGTTAACCTGCCATGATGGCTTCTTGCAATTGTGACTACTTGTGACAGTGAGTACTTGTGACTATAACTGCTTTTGACTGTGACTGCAACCACTTGTGACTGGGATTACTTTTCTTAAAACTATTTTTGGGATGTTTAGAAGGGGATACAGAACAAAGTCAAAACATGTAATATGCATGCTGGTTGTCAAAAGGTAGTACCAGCAATATATAATGGATGGTTGAAGGTATGAAGCTGAAACTATCAGGGCATGTTCAGGGGGATGCTAGAAAGGGAAAGTGATGCTCAGGCAGGCAGACCCTCTGTCAACACCCTATTTCTGTGTCCCTAGCCCTCAAAAAATTCCTTCAAAATAGTCTAAAGGTCTCATAACCATTGTACACCAATTTGGGGACAACCAAAAGAAAGTCTTCAAAGAAAACTTTTGTTTTCAGGAAGTTTTTTTCTAATTACTTGATCTTTGTTTTTCATGGCCAAATTTTTATATTAGTGACTATAATGAATATTTATCTAATTTGTTCAGATCTTTGATTTAAGAATTAAGATATTTGATTCTAATTTATTATTTCTAATTATAATTTTTTGTTTATTTATTTCAATACCACCCTAATCATTCAATTGAAGTTTCAACTAAAAGTTATTGGTTGTTCCTGAGATATAGCAGATATGCCATTTTGGTAACAAGGATATACCTAGTTGTAATTGGATTAGTTTGTCTTCTGCAGATGAAGCATATCAAAGGGTATATAGGAAAATCATTGACAGAAAAGATATAGTTGCTGAATATGAAGTAGGAAGAAAAATGCCTGGCTGTGTACCAAGAAGATGGAGGAGATTTTGACAGAAGGAAGAACTCCAGGCAGCTGAGACTTAAAGGTCATGACAGACCATTTAAAAGACCCATTGAAGAGATTTTAAAAAAGAGAGAGAGAGAGAGGAAGAGAGCCTAAGATTACTGAAAATCACATAGTCTAGATTAAAAAAAGCTTACATTCATCAAGGCACATTGTAAAAGGTCACAGTCAAGGAGCCACAATATTGAATACAAGAAAGAAAAACATCATCAAATGTTGAAGTCAATCAAATTGGAGAAGAAGCCAAAGCATCAGTTTGGAAATTTCAGACAATGAAAAAGTTAAAGATACACAAATCCAGTTTAAAGTATAGTCAAAGCAGAAGTCATGAGCACAAAACAAAAGCAAAAAATGACTAGTCTATGAAGAATCTGAAATATGTCACAGAAGTAAAAAGAAGAAACATAAAAAGGAAAAAATGTCAAAAAGAACTAAAAGCCAATCATAATTCTAGTTTGGTAGAAAGTTAAGATCCTAAGTTAAAGAGTATAAGAAGAACAAGTATGATAGCTCATAAAGTCTACCTGATGGGCAAGATACTTATATATAGAAGGCTTTGTCAATAGCCATTATTGTTTTCTTTTAAAATGAACAATATCAATTTGTCTGTCAATTTCCCAGGGTGCTGAAAACATGACCAGCAAGGGCCAGGTAATGTATATTTTAACAGATTATTCAAATAGCTTAGAAACAAAACTACCACTATAGTCAAAACTATATTCTGAACCCAAATTGAACATTCATTTGTGTCAGAAATGAACTTTACCCCCACCCCTATGCATACATCAATTCAGGGAATATATTTGCACATTGGGGGGGGGGGGTAAAGTCCATTTCCAATACAAATAATTTTCTAATTTGGATTCAGGTGATAGGTCAGGATATACTCTCAAGTACCAATGTTTTTTTTTTTGCTTCACCTTAACACAGCAACCAGATCTGTTACCATCATCAACTATGGAGCATCACAGTCCTTGCAACTAATTTGCTCCAAAGGGTGAATTAAGGTAATTCTGACTATAGGAGTAAGGATAAAATTCTAGTTTAGCTACTTTTGCTATCTTGGAAAGGGGTTAGGATAGGAAAATGAAACCTAGAGTAATGGATTCAAGACCAAAACATACTCTGGGAAGGTGCTGCCAAGCTTCCATGTTAACCCTCTTCTGATTTTTTAAGTCTTAGAAATTTGGGTTAAAAGTATCAAAGTTCATATAGCCTAATTGACTTACCTACAAAGCAAACATACCACTTGATGTCTTTTTTATGCTCTTTATGAATATAATAATTGCTCCTATCAGAAATTCAAATTTAAGCACTTTTTGAGTTCTTAAAAATGATGAATTTTCAATTAAAGTACAATTTACTTGTTGTTTTCATCAAAATAATACATTTTCTCAGTGATGTTTTCTTGGTTGTTTTTTTACAAAATAATACAACATTTTCTCAGAGCCAAAATTATGAGGGAGGTATTTTGAAGTACCTATCTCCACTCCCTCTAGAGGGCCCTGACCTTTGAAGACCTTTAAAATATGTTTATTATAAAAGTGAAACCTTGCAAAATAGATCTTCTGCTTGAATGAAGTACAACAAAACTGTTTTCAGCTTAACAACTTTACTCAATCCTAATTAATAATGTTTTAAAGACATGCAAATACATTTCCTAAATTTTGAAAAAAAAACAAAACATTGATATGGCTCAGAATTCTACTCAAATAATAGGAATTGTATTTTAAGAGCTAAAGGCAGAGAAAAAGCAACTGGTAACTGAAAATTAATGTAAAATGTTGTTTTGTCAAAATTTCAATAGGTAGACTACAGACCATTCATGTAGGCAAATTTCAAGGCCCTCTAGAGGGAGAGGGAGTGGAGATAGGTACTTCAAAATAGCTTCCTGGGACATACTACATGCATACATACACATACATACATACTTTAGCCTGTAGACCTATCCCTGAAAGTTTCATTTTCCTAACCTAACCCCTTTTGAAAATAGCCAAGTCACTAAACTAGAATTTTACCCAAATATTTTTATAGGTCACCAAAGGTCAGGGCACTTTAAAAGGAAAAGGAGCAGCAGTAGGCTTTTAAAATACCTTCCTAGGACACATTTTAGTCTGTAGACCCATCCCTAAAAGTTTCATTTTCCTAGCAAAAGTAGCTAAACAAGAATTTTACCAAAGAAAGTTTATTTCTTACCTATCTGAATAATCTGTTAGGCCAATATAAACGTTATCCCAAGGTCCTCACTTGGTTTCTAAAAGACAATGAAAATCTAATTTAAGAAGGATTTACACAGGAATATACTTGTACATATAATTTTCCAGATCTCAAGCATCAATTATTCGGCAGTTTGCAGTAGTGCCTCATTTTACCCTTTCACTTCAGCCTTCTGTTTGCTTCTAAAAAGCCATGCTTCCTTCTAATTCTTCTAGAATGAAATCATTATTAAGAAGGTTACCAGCTGCCGACATCTCCAGTGAGTGCAAATGAAGGCCCAAATAGAGTATTCTTCGCTCAAAATGAATGCATGTCATAAAACTTGCGCAGTCCCCATCGCTGTTCGGATCACCCTTGTGTCATTTACAAATAAAAATGAGTTACAGATTCAGACTTGAAGAGGAAATACACTCAGCTTTCACCCTCTGAAAAATCACAGTCATACAGTCATATATTCAGTCTTCTAAGCCCTTGAAACAAGGTGGGGATAAATTTTGGCTCAGAAATAGACACTTACACCGTACCGGTTTTACTTTCGTATATTAATAGCTGATACTTAGGTAAACCGTGGCTTGCAGCTGGTTAAAGCCTATTCGTCTTATTAGCCCTTTCATTCCGTAGGTAACCATTAGGTAATCGCTCCTTCCATGTACCTGGTGTCTCTTGTAATTCAGATACCGCTTTCGAACTTAAGACCGTCAGGTAGCACAAGTTCACTTCTTCGTGTTGCAATACCTTTTACTCTCCTAGATGGCTCCGTGAATCGCCAGCTGATCAGTGAACAGAGTATCTTTTTGCCATGCTTAAAAAGCGAAAATTTGCTGGTTTTAACAGCGATAATGAAAACGATGCAGATGAGTTTTTATTATCTTTTTTTTCCTTAAAGTCTCTACTTTGTTTTATCTTCATCCCCCACTTCTGTTATATATGCTGAACCGACTGAAGATCAATAATTTTTGTTCGCTTAAAGTTTTAACTTTGCTCTTTATATTCATAGGAAAGCTTTGCTTTTTGTCGTTAATTCGGTAAATCGGCTACGAGTAATTGATTAAATTGACAAGTTTACTTAAAAAAAGAGTAAAAAGAAAAAAGAACGGAATGCGAATGAGGGCTCCAGAAAAATCTTGGGGGGCCTAAGCCCCCTGGCTCCCCTGGATACGCCTCTGAGTGAGGCAACAAGCGATTGCTGACAGTAAAAACTTTTCAATAAGTTTCCAGCCATTACTTGTAGGATCTTAGATCTTCAGTGACGGCAGCTGCTCTATCATCTAACTTTGCTAACAGCTTGAATCTTACCAACGGTTTGCATTCCGACGCGTGAAACTATGACACGGCGTACCTTATCGATAATATTTTCTCCTCTCTCAATTTAGTGTAGAATATTGCACCAGCAAATAATCTATTTGTGTGTTTCTCTGTATTCAATCTATGAGAATGATGAATTGGAAGAACCATTCTTGGGGCTTGGCTATATTTAAATTCAGTCAGAATGAGCCAATCATCCTTAGATACCGGCCAACAGATAATATAGAATAATTTTGACCTAGATGTGGAATTTTCCTTACAGTTTGACTCCTATGTATCTGTCAAGGATTTATAAATTGTCAGTATATGTACTATTTCGTTTTACGGCTCAAGATCACCTCTTTTGAATCTATGGATGACACCCCGGTCTTCTAGAAAATTCTAGTAGGAAAAACAATCTTTGGTAGTTGTGAAAGGTAAGACATGGTAGATAAATCGGACGTTCAGGGTGATCATAAAATGTTCTGAATAGCCTTGGCCTGACTGTATCCCCGCCAAAGAATGTCATCCTTCTTGGAATTAATCCTTCCTTCTCCTCTGACAATTCTTGTAAATCTATCAGAGAATGAAAATTTTGCACTTTATTTAAACGAGCTCCAGTGATTTTTTTTTATGTAAAGATGGGTTGGACTTCGAAGTGGATGTGCTTAGCAAAATTTTTAAAAAGCTATGCTTACCAGTTTAGACCTACTGTCCTTTTTTTGAAACAAAAGATTATTTTTATGAGTTTCAATTTGGCATCCAAAGAAAACACAACTGAATTTAGATGTGCTGCTCTTCTAAATTTTTTTATCCAGCCTTCGACTCTTGTCTGGTTCCTGCCTCTACAACGTCGCGAGTCCAAAAAGCTTTTGATTGTGATTCATATAAACCTCTTCTTTAAATTGTCTTATTACGGTGAAAGAGGAAATACTAACATCTGGTTTGATTCCTATTTGTCAGGAACTGTATATCCGTGGATTCCTTTTCCCGCACACCGTTAAAAGTTGAGTTTGGTATCCCACAAGGCTCAATTCTAGAGCCAATTCCGTTCTTCATTTATAGCAGTGATTACACTGGTATATTTGTGAATCGAAAACTAACACTTGAAATAAATGTTGTCGTCTGTGTCAGCTCGAAATGTTCAATGTTTCCATGGCTGTGTATCGAAGCAGTGTATTTTCGTTAAAAGGTAAGGTCAACTTTTGGATAAAATATATCTTTACAGTCTTAACCCGGTGTCAAATATTCCCACGAGAGATCAGGCTCAAGTATTCTATTTAATGATAATATATCTTTTTTATTTTTAGCACAGCGGCCCACAAGTAATAGTTAAAAACTTTTCAGACTAGTTTTGTGTAATCCTTACTCATTTGACAATTTTGTTTAAATGTGTTTTGAATTTTGGTTGCTATGGGACAGGGAATACCCATGCTGACCCCAAGAGCTAGCTACAATGCCCCTAGGGGGGTTATGTCAGCTCTATTGCAGGAACAACTAAGGAAGTTTGTGGGTGGATGTTGAACTACATCAAAAGACAAATGTTGCATCCCGGTTGTCAATCGTATGGATCTTTAATATTTTAGAAACGGCCTAGTTTATCCAGCTAAAATTTTCAGAAAGTATTTAGGAAATTTTGAGCCAAATAAAAGACACTACATGCATTCAAGTGATTAAAAGAGCGTACCTGAAATCTATCATAAGGGACTTTAGAAAATGTTGAGCTAAATTAAAGATACTTTGTTATCTCCAGAGATAGCCGATAATTATTTCATTTTTCGACTAATTTGAACAAGATTGCTTTTCCAGAATTTTGATCAGATATTTTTGAAGGGAGGGTAACTAGAAAGGGAATGTGAGGGAGACTGGTTGCACTCTGATCGCTTTTTAGCATCTTCCTCAACATGCCTTGAAAGTTTAAACCTAATGCTCTCAGCTGTTCTTATGATATTGCAGATACCCAAAGCTTCGCTTTAATGCCCCTAATTTTTTCGAACACAGCTAGAAAAAAAAATACCTCCTTTTTCCTAATGATAGTCATTGCAAGCTTTTTTTCCATTTTTCTGAGACTATGCTATTGATGGTCTCAAAATTATGCAATTTGTAACTGTAAATTCCATTTTCAAGGATTTTATCATTGTTGTAAAAAGAAAAAAATCGGGCGTCGATGCCTTCTCCATTTTCATTGGAAGTTGTCTAGACCCAAACACTTATCCATCTGCGATACGAGGCCTTGAATTTTGGTATGAATTATGAGGTAATTTGTAAGCTTAGTTTAAACTTGTTGATTTTAAAGTTTTACGCACAAAAAGAATTTGCAACGTTTAGGTGATTAGTTTTGCTTACTGTTTTTCACGGTTTAACACTGCCCTACGAAATTTGTTGAATATTAACAGCATCTGTAGAAAACGCGGTGGTCGACGATTTATTAAACGTCCTAAGAAAAATGCCTAGTATCATTACATCTATTCTGTGTATTGCCTAGAATAACCTTTGTGCAAAGTTTTTCGCATCAGCAATTTGACGTTATAGTCTCCCAAGGCTTTTAGAGTCTATTCTAAAATGCTAAAACAAACATCACTTTACTTATTATAAATACAAAGTTAAAATTACCACAGGTCACTGTTACTATTTCTGGATAAGCAGTAGTCAAAATTCTTCCTCCCTAGGCCGGTTCTTCTAAATATAATTTTTTATGTTAGCTCTAGGTATGTTTGCAGCTATTTTTTCTACTTATTTAATTTGACTAACAATCGACCTCTTGTTTAGTTTTACAGACATATTTCTAATTATCTTTTTGTTAAACAGCTTATGTCTTGACAACAATTATGAAGAGCAAAACAGAACTAATAACTTTCGGCCTAAATTATTATATGGTTAAGGATTATTACTACTATTACTACAACTAATAACTCACCGCAGCACCAAGCCACCTGAGGCTATCACTGCTACGCTCGTTCTTCCTCCATCCCAATCTATTCAGAAATTTTTCCCCAAAGTCACCAGATGAAATTTTGAGATAGCCATTCTGTTCAGCTTAGTCGAAAACCTAATAACTATGTCTTTGGGGATGACTTAATCCCCCATAGTCCCCGGGGGAGGGGCTGCAAGTTACAAACTTTGACCAATATTTACATATAGTAATGGTTATTATGAAGTGTACGGTACAGACGTTTTCAGAGGGACTTTTTTGCAATGGGTTGGGGGTGGGTCGGGAGGAGGGGTTTAAATGGGAGCATCTTTCCATGAAGGAATTTATCATGAGGGAAGAAAACTTCCATGAAGGGAGCGCAGGATTTTCTGATATTATTCATAAAAAAACAAGTACAAAAAAAAAAAAAATTCACCTGGAAGTAATGAGTAGCATTAAAACTTAAAACGAACATAAAATATTACGTATATAAAGGGGTTCGTGTCCTCCACAATATCTTGCTCTTTACGCTAAAGTATTTTTAGTAATTTCAACTATTTATTCTACGGCCTTTGTGATTCAGCGGTCATTCTTAAAGATTTGGGATAAAATTCAAGCTTTAGTGTAAAGAGCGAGGTATTGACGAGGGGGCAAACCCCCTCCTATTCGTAATAAAAATACACAAATATAGAAGTTCGTTACGTAAGTTAATTCGTAAGGTACGTATGTTTATTACTAACAAAAACGTTCGCACAAAAAATAAAAAAATCTAGTTGCATTTTTAAGAAACCAAAAATTGCAGGGCAACTAGGCCTCCTCCCCCACCCCTTTTTTTTTATCAAAATCCTCCGGTCAAAACTATGAGAAAGCCATTTAGCAAAAAAAAAAAAAAAATATACAAATTTCGGTTTAATTATTCATGTGCGGTGAGCCAAAATAAAAAATAAAAAATATGCCTTAATTCAAAAACGTTCAGAAATTAAATAAAAAAAAGCAAAGTTTTTTAACTGCAATTAAGGAGCGATATTAAAACTTAAAACGAACAGAAATTATTCCGTATATGAAAGGGGTTCTCCCCTCTGTAAACGCCTCGCTTTTTACGCCAAAGTATTTTTTATTGTTTTAAAAATTAGAGTTGTGACACATAGTCAAACTTCAGCGTAAAGAACTCAGCGTTGTGGAGGGGAGAACTCCTTTCATATACGGAATAATTTCTGTTCGTTTTAAGTTTTAATGTCGCTCCTTACTTGCAATTAAAAAACCTTGTTTTTTTATTTAATTTCACTATAGCAAAATGTAATTAATGTAAATACAATTAATGTAATATAAGTAATTAATGCAATTAATTAACTAATGCTAGTAATTAATTCAAATTAATGTAAGTATAAGTACATTGGGGTTAGGATGTCTAAAACTAGAGGCAGATACAAAAAAGATGTACACTATTAGAACTGCCTTGTACAATACTCCTTTATAGGAAATTAACTGTCCATTGACTCACATAACAAGGTAAATATATTGGTTTGAAAATCAAGAATTAATTAAAGAACGAGAGAACGCATAGAATTAAAGAAATATTCAAATTTTGCCTGATTATTATCAAGGTTAAACGTGCCGCTCCAAAAACTTCATAACTCTACAATAGCCTTTGTAAGAAGAGAAAAAAGAAGAAGAGTTGTAAGCAGTGGTTTTCAGTTAGCCTCTCAGTAAACCTACGACGGCCCAGGGGGCAAATGATGTCCTTGGAACCCTAATCAGATTTGTTTTAAATTTATGAATATCTCTAATTTATTCCAACTTTATAAAAAAGTGGACCCAGTTTCAAAGAGATTGAGCTTTAATCGTTTCTTCCATCTGTTGATTTTCCCGCAAAAGATCTGAAACTTGCTTCTCCAAAATAAATTTCTCAGGTTTTTTTTGTCCCTTAATTTTTTTTGCAGCCTTTCGATTTTGAATCAATTTTTTCGTGTCTTCCTTGTCCATTTTACTGTTTTTCTTATTCGTCTTCTGTGCCTTTTTGTCCGTTTTTTCCTTTTTTTCATTTTCCTTTTTTGTCCGTTTGCCATTTCCTGCCTTCTTTTCTACTATTGCTGTTCCACTATCTTGTATCTCGTAACTGTATCTTGGATATTCACTAAACACTCGCAATTCAGTGAATTTTTTTTGAAGAAGCTTCATCGCTGATTTGAGGTGAAATTTCATTTGAAAATGCCTCAATACTGTGGCATGTATCTTGTATCTCGTAACTGTATCTTGGATATTCATTAGACACCCGCAATTCAGTGAATTCCTTTGAAGAGGCTTCATAATCGATTTGAGGTGAATCTTGTATGTGTGTTTGCCATTTCCTGCTTCAAGTATTGCTGTACTCAATGATTGATTGAGTAGTTGCCTGAAACAAAATTCAAAAGTGTTATTTATTTCAATATAGTAAAAGGTAATTAACGTAAATATAATTAATGTAATGTAATTAATGCGATTAATTAAATTAGTTAATTAATGTTAGTATTTAGTTTAAATTAATGAAAATATAATTACATTGGTAGGTCGCTTGGTCTTTTTCACTCGACAAAATTTACAAAGGTTATATGAAAAGACCGTTATTGTAAATCTGGCCGCAAAATATCAATCTAATCACTCATTATATTTTCTTATCCCAGGTGTGTTCTTTTTTTTTACGAATATATCATTGATTAATTGAGTTTAATTTTTTAATTGATTAATTAAAAGATGTTATTCATTTCCCTATAGCAAAACGTAACTAATGTAAATATAATTAATGTAATGTAAGTAATTAATCCAATTAATTAATGTAATGGATTAACGTTAGCCATTAATTAAAATTAATGTAAATATAATTAACTTGGGGTTAGGAGGTCTAAAACTAGAGTCACATCAAAAAAAGAAGTGCACTATCAGAATCACCTTGTTTATACCCCTTTATAGGAAACTAACCTTCCATTGGCTTGCATAACAAGGAAAATATATTGGCTTAAAAATCAAGAAAAGTGGCCTTAATAACCTTAATTAAAGGACGAGAGAACGCATAAAATTAAAGAACAGTGGGGGTCCAATCCCAGAGGGGGGGGGGACTTTTTGTACGTAAAAATTTTATCAATAAAAAAATTACAAAGCATTATTAAAACACAAAATTAACAGCCGACCCTCCGTGATTGACCATCTCAATTCACGCCACCGTGCCTTCTGAATGGCCTTCTGGCACCCCCTCCCACTTATCATTCCTTAGACATTGTCCAGGTATTTTCCTTACAAATCATACATTTAATCCATTGATTTATGTTTTTCGTGAGCCAGCCGTCCATGATACATCATGTCAATTCACGCCACCGTGCCAGACTATGACTGGCCTCCTGGCACCCATTATCATTCCTAAGATATTTTCTGGATAATTTATTGCTAAAAATTACACATTAAATCCATCGATTCATGTTTTTTCGCAAATAGAACCTCCGTGATACACAATGTCGATTCACGCCACTGTGTCACACTATAACTGGCCCTCTAGCATCCCTCATCATTTCTAAACCATTTTCAGACATTTCTTGATAAAAACTTATGTTTTAACTAAATTGATTTGAGTATTGGTGAGCAAACCCTTCGGTGGCGCCCCCCTACAACATTTCACACCACCACGGCGTGGCATTGCCATATTTGGGGGGTCAAAGAAAAAAAGACCGACCGCAGCAAAAACTCAGCTCAGCGCCGCTAGAAATGATATATCACTGTTTGGAGCACTTTACGTTGGCTGTGTTGCTCGAGGAGGCGACATGGATGCCTTCTTCAAACACGAAAACAGTCAGTATCCACCGGCTTTGACGTCTGATGGCCAGATTCCTGTCGGTAATAAGGCTGAACTTGCAGATGTCTTAATCAGCTTCACACCAGCTGCTGAGGTTAACGTTCCAAATGTTACAGCGAAACTGATAGATGGAGCTGCTCTGGTGCAAATGTTGAACCCAGGGAATTCGAAGACCTTCGGAGATTGTGCAGAAAACGTATTTTTTCCCATGATGGAGTATCAGCTCAGACATGTCGAGAGACTTGACCTCGTATTCGATGTTTACAGATTGGACAGTCTAAAGTCGTCTGTCAGAAGTCAGAGAGGCAAGGGTTCACGACTAAAAGTTGTTCCGAACATACAAATCCCATTGAAGTGGAAAGAATTCCTGCAAGTAGATGCAAACTTGTTTAACCTGCTGTCCCATGCTGTCGTGAAAAGGTGTCCAACGTCAAAACGAGGATATCGAACTACTGGAAACACGTGCATAGCTAACCAGGCATTCGAAGAGCAGAACCTCATCCAGTTATGTTCACAGGAAAAGGCTGACGCCCACCTTTTGCTTCACGCTTATGACGCAGTCTTACAAGGACAAGCGTCGATTCTCATACGAACGGTGGACACAGACGTGATTGTGATTGCGACCTCATGCTTTGATCGCATTGGAGTATCCGAATTATTTATTGCGTTTGGTGTCGGTACACACCTAAAGTACGTTCCCTTTCATGAAATAGTTCGATCGGTCAGGCCGACGAAATCACAGGCACTTTCGTTCTTCCACGCGTTTACAGGATGTGATACCGTTTCTTCTTTTATTCACCACTCAAAGAGGCAGTTCTTTGCGACTTGGCAAAATATGCCAGGACTGACGGAGACTTTCCTTCAACTGACAAACCAGCCTTCCCAAGTGACAGAACTGCAAGTACAAAACCTTGAACGCTTTGTCAGGAAGACATATGACATAAAGCAAGACTGCGACGACGTGAATGAATTTAGGAAAAAAACATTTCTCCGACAAAAGACCAAGAACATGCAGAGACTTCCTCTAGCTAGTGCTTCGCTTTTACAGCATATCCTTAGAGCTGCACTACAGTCAGGTCATGTGTGGAGTCGCCGCCTGGAATCAACACCCACCCTTCCTAGTTTTTCTGACTTTGGCTAGGTCAGAGGCACCGATGGAAAGTGGCTTCCTAATTGGTTAGGTTCCCTTCCCCTAGCTTCATATCGCGAGACAGTGCGTTGTGGTTGCAAAAAAGGGTGTGAAAGAAAGTGCCGCTGCAGGAAATTTGACCTTAAATGCAGCCCACTATTCTGGTGCAAATCAAAGAGCTCTAATTGTTGAACATATGATTATTCTTTTTATCTGATGATTCAATTGATCTATTTTTGTTCCTGATAAAATTATAATTCTTAAATGCTTTAACCCGTCCGTTTAGCTTATGTTGATTCATTTACAATAAATAAAGAGATGAAGAGTTAACAAGTATTTAACTGATTTTGGTTTAGCAAATGTAAACAAAGGCCATAAATTGGACGCGTCTTGGTCTCATACTTAGGCAATTTGTACTGTACAGACTGTATTACTATTAATCGTATGTCAGACGATATTTAAAATATCGTCCGATATTTAAAATATATATGACAGAACGATATTTAAAACTGCTGCATTAATTACTCCACGCCAGCCTGTTATATCGGGATCATGAATCTCGTGCGATTCGGAAAACTGACAGTTTCTTCCACCATCTTCGATTTTACACCCCAAGCGGATCAACGATACAACTAAGGTATATTTATGTGAATATACGTGCGTTTCCAGAATCTGAAGTATCGATTGCTCCTAATCCGCCCATTTGAAGTCATTACTTCTTGTTTTAACAAAACTTGTTTTTTTTTTCGACCGCCATCTTGAATCTGAAGCGCCTAGCAACACTATGGTACAACTTAGGTTAGTTTTACGTTCGTATTAGGAACTTCTGCCATCGACTACCCCATACTGGCCTTTTTGAGCGGTCATATCGTTTCATTTTGACAAACTCATATTTTTGACCGCCATCTTGGATTTGAGGTACCTAGCGGCACCACGGTACAACTTGAGTTATTTTTTAGCTCATATTCGGAACCTATGCCATCGAATACCCCATACTAGCCTATTTGAACGGCCATGTCTTCTCATTTTGACAAACTCATATTTTCGTCCGCCAACTTGGATTTCAAACCACCTAGCGGCGTTCCGAGGAAAAATTTCGCTAGCGTAATCGAGCCATATTAAAGAGCATGCTCGAAAGTGCATCTCGGCCAATTTTGGTGCTTTCCTCAAATACGTCAGTATTTTGGTGCTTTTCGCCCGCGCTAAAATATTTAAGCTATGAAACAAGTACTATTGGTAACACAAGGAAATATAATTATTCCGTATGTGAAAGGGGCTATCCCCTCCTCAGCGCCTTGCTCTTTATGGTAAAGTTTGACTCTTTCTCACAACTCTACTTTTAAAAACAATGTAAAAACTTTGGCGTTAAGAGCGGGGCGTCGGGGAGGGGACAGGCCCTTTCATATACGGAATAATTTCTGTTCGTTTTAATTTTTAATGTCGCTCTTTGCTTTCAGTTAAAACAAACCTTTTTTAAATTTAATTTCTTAACATTTTTGAATTAATGCTAGTTTCGATTTTGACTCGCCGTACATGAATAATTAAAATGAAATTTGCACATTAATTTTCCCTTTTTTGGGCTAAATGGCTTTCTCAAAATTTTGATCGGACGATTTTGAGAAAAAAAAGATAGGACCTAGTAGTCCTCCAATTGTTTTGGTTACTTGAAAAGGACACTAAAGCTTTTAATTTTATTTACGAATATTCGTGTAATATTATTACGTATATGAGGGGGTTCGCCTCCCTCATCAATACCACACTCTTTATGCTAAAGTTCAAATTTTGTTCCGAATCTTTAAGAATGACCCCTGAATCACAAAGGCCATTTATTTAAAATAAATAACTCTTTTAAAATTACTAAGAATAATTTAACGTAAAGAGCAAGGTATTGAGGAGGGGACATACCCCTCATATGCCTAATAATTTCTGTTCATTTTAAGTTTTAATGTTGCTCCTTACTTATAGAAAAAACTTGTTTTTTCATTTAAATTCCATGGAAAGATCCTCACAATTAACCACTGGCCCCCTGCCAGAAATAAATCCCCCTGAGAACGTCTGTATACTTCCCAATAGCCAATACTGTATGAAAACGGGCAGAGTTCATAACTTGCAGCCCTTCCCCCGGGGACTCTGGGGGACTAAGTCGTCTTCAACGACATATTTATAAGATTCTTTTTACTATGCTGAACAAAAATCTCAAAATTTTAATCCGGTGACTTTGGAAAAAAATGAGCGTGCGAGGTCACCTAGTTGCCCTCCCAATCTTACTGTCACTTAAAAAGGACATTAGAACTTTTAATTTCCGTTCGACTGAGCCCTTTCACGACATTCTAAGACCACTGGGTCGATACGATCACCTCTGGGAAAAAGATAAACAAATAAACACGCATCTGTGATCTTAAAAAATCTTCTTAATGGTCTAATTAACTGAGCCTTCTGCTTTAGGAGTCGTTATTTACGAATTGGGATGAAATCCAAACACTAGCGTAAAGATCGTGATTTTGAGGAGCGGGAATTGTCCCGTATATGAAGGATTGTCCTCTCTTCAATACCTTGCTCTTTATGCTATACCTCCATTCAAGAGCGAAGACCCCTTATATACGGAATATTTTTATGTTCGATTTGAGTTTTAATCTTGCTCCTTACTTTCAATTAAATAATCTTGTTTTGTTTGTTTTATTTCTGACCATTTTCAAATAATACCAGTAAATCTGCCTCACCCTCCCTGATATATATCTTCCCCCACGGGAGACTCCTCTCGGGGAATTTCATCCAGCGTATAGTGCACCCCCTCCGTCAAATTCTTTCGAGACAGTTCCCTCATCGCTGAAATACCCCCCACGTAAAATGTCTTGCAGACGATTCAGCATGAAAAGTTCTTCTTATCATACTTTCATCTGTAAAAAAGACTTAAATTTCTATTCGGTTTCTCAATCACCCTGGATATACCCCCTTCCGTTGATTTTTTCTTCTGGAAACTAAATTGCATGGAAGATGATTCCTGGACAGTTCCGGCAGAACATCTCCACATGCAAACTTGATTTGGCAAAGAGAATATAAGACAGTTAAAAAGAATTTTGTATAGGATTTTTTCCCAATTCCCCCAGTAAAAATTTCCCCTGGAAAATTCACCCCCAGAAAGTTCCTTCCCCAAAGAAAATCCTTCCTATGGAAATCCACCCCGAGCACAAAATCCCCCCACCCCACCGAAAACTGTCTGTATAGATCCCGATAACAAATACTATGCGTATACAATGGTCAATTTTCATAACTTAAAGGTCTCTCCCTACGTGCTCTGGGGGGGGGTCATTTTACCCATAAAGGGCTTAATTATTTGATCTTTCAACTATACTGAACAAAATGACTATCTCAAAATGTTGATCAGATAACTTAGGGGGGAAAAGGGGCGTGGAGAGGGGTTAGTTCCCCATCAATCCTTTCGGTCACTTAAAAAAGGGCATTAGAACTCTTAATTTCCATTCAAATACACGCTCTCCCAATCTTTAATTTCATTCAATCATCCCTGGAGAGAAAAAAATTAATAAACAAGCATCCATGATCTGTCTTCTGCAAAAATAGGAAATTCCACATTTTTGTATATAGGAGCTTGAAACCTTTACGGTAGGGTTTTCCGGCACACGGGATCAGATGTGATTTTCCTTAATTTTAGGGGGTGTTTCCCCCTTTTCCAAAATTCAGCCCTGGATATACCCCCTTCCGTTGATTTTTTCTTCTGGAAACTAAATTGCATGGAAGATGATTCCTGGACAGTTCCGGCAGAACATCTCCACATGCAAACTTGATTTGGCAAAGAGAATATAAGACAGTTAAAAAGAATTTTGTATAGGATTTTTTCCCAATTCCCCCAGTAAAAATTTCCCCTGGAAAATTCACCCCCAGAAAGTTCCTTCCCCAAAGAAAATCCTTCCTATGGAAATCCACCCCGAGCACAAAATCCCCCCCCACCGAAAACTGTCTGTATAGATCCCGATAACAAATACTATGCGTATACAATGGTCAATTTTCATAACTTAAAGGTCTCTCCCTACGTGCTCTGGGGGGGGGGTCATTTTACCCATAAAGGGCTTAATTATTTGATCTTTCAACTATACTGAACAAAATGACTATCTCAAAATGTTGATCAGATAACTTAGGGGGGAAAAGGGGCGTGGAGAGGGGTTAGTTCCCCATCAATCCTTTCGGTCACTTAAAAAAGGGCATTAGAATTCTTAATTTCCATTCAAATACACGCTCTCCCAATCTTTTAGGACCTTTAATTTCATTCAATCATCCCTGGAGAGAAAAAAATTAATAAACAAGCATCCATGATCTGTCTTCTGCAAAAATAGGAAATTCCACATTTTTGTATATAGGAGCTTGAAACCTTTACGGTAGGGTTTTCCGGCACACGGGATCAGATGTGATTTTCCTTAATTTTAGGGGGTGTTTCCCCCTTTTCCAAAATTCAGCCAAATTTTCTCAGGCTCTTAACTTTGGATGTGTAACACTAAATTTGATCAATTTTATGTACTTTGGATCAGCATCATAAGTTGATTCTCTTGATGTATTTATTAATATCGAAATTTAGTTTTTTAGAGCTTCGATAACTATAGAGCTGATTCGCTCTTCTTACAGTTCGTTATCACAAACTGTTTGATTTACCCCGGAAAATACTCATAACATCAACAGCAACGCATTGACGAGGGGGAGAACACCCTCATATAAATAATAATTTCTGTTCGTTTTAAGTTTTAATGTTGCTCCTTACTTTCACTTGAATTTTTTTTTAATTGATTTCTGATCGTTTTTTAAATGCTGCTGGAGAATCCAGCACCCCCTTCACGGAATATTTCTTTCCCCCATGAAAAATTCTTCCATGGGGAGATCCTCCCACGTAATCTTCTCCCCCCCCCCCGAACCCGCAGCAGAAAAAATCCCCCTGAAAATGTCCGTATACTTCCCAATAAACAATGCTACATGTAAACAATGCAACGTTTACGACTTGCAGCGCTTAACCCGGGACTGCGGGGGATTAAGGCATCCTAAAAGATATAGTTATTAGATATTTCGACTATGCTGAACAAAATGACTATCTCAAAATTTTGATCGGGCGCCTTTGGGAAAAAATGAGCATGGGAGAGTGCCTAGTTGCCTTCCAATTTTTTGTCACTTAAAAAGGGCACTAGGACTTTTAATTTCCGTTATAAATAGTCCTCTCGCAATATTCTAGAGCCACTGGGTCGAAACAGTCACCCCTGGGAAGAAAAAAAATAAACGAGCATCTGTGATCTTTCTTCAGGCAAAAAAATATAAAATTCCACATTTTTGCAGATAGGAGCTAGAAACCTCTACAGTATGGTTCCCTGATATGCTGAATTAGATGCCGCGCTTTTCATTAGGATTCTATGACCTTTTGGGGAAGTTTTCCCCTTTTTTCGAAAATAAGGCAAAATATCTCAGGCTCGCAACTTTTGATGGGTAAGACTAAACTTGATTAAACTTATATATTTGAAATCAGCTTAAAAATATCTTTTGTGGGAAAGTAAACAGATAGAAGAAACGATTAAAGCTCAATCTCAACAAATTCAACACCTAAAAGACGCCTAAAAGTCAGCTTAAAAGTCAGTATAACGCCTAAAAGCCTAAAAGTCAGTATACTTAAAGGGACACGGTAAGTAGACTTAAATACTGTTTACAATTCTTTTTAGGCAGAAGAAAGGATCAAATTTTTTTGCACCTGAATTGGAAAATTATTTGTTGTTAAAATGCTGCGTAGATTTCGTTTGTTTCAGTAATTTGTCATGTTTTAAACTTTTGTGATCAATAGCCCTTTTCAGGGCTACCAAAGGGCTTCACTTGCAGAAATTGGGATCACACATTCCAATTCTAAAAATTGGGATCGCCAGATAGGCTTCATATTTACCAAATGGGGGAAAGGGGGTTTGAGATGACAAGCAGGTTTGAGGGGTCAAATTAGTAAGGGTAGGGGATTTGAACCCCCCCCCCCCCCGAAATATTTGTCCGACTCGTAATGATATAACAGAAATGAATATAAACCAAATTTTTACACGTTTTTTGAAGTTTTCATTCAACAATATAGTTTCTGCGACAAAAATTTGTCAAAACTTAGATAAGCCACAATGGTATAATTTATACTGTTGAAATGTGCTAATAAATATGCTGACACTCACATTATTTTGCTTTCTACATTAATGCCCTTGCCCCCTTCAGACAAAATTTAGCTCCCTCCAGACCTCAGTCCCCCCAACTGAAATTTTGTTTCTGCAAAAAAAAAAATCTGGTCAAAACTAAGATAAGCCTGTATAATTCAAGTATCTAGAGAAACAGGTCAGTTTTACTTGGTATATCTTTGCCTTTATGGTAATATATGGATCATTTTCCATTTTTTTCTGAAGAAATTTTTACATTAAATGCTGTTCTTGTGATTCCTCGGCACGCTTTCTTTTCTTACTTTCTCTATCAGCCGCAAGCCTGTTTTCATGCTGTTTTTGTGATTCCTCGACACGCTTTCTTTTCTTACTTCCTCTATCAGCCGCAAGTCTTTTGGCATAGACTCTTTGAGCAGCTTCCTCGGCTGTTGCCATTGTAGGTTCTTCAGTCATTTTACAATTAAAGTTTTCTCTTTCAACGATCTTCTTACAAGTAAAAATTTGTCTTTGAACGATTTTCTTAAATACTTATAATGACGAAATATACTAAGCATCGTCATAACAAACATGACGACAACCAACTTCATGACGACATACAGCGTAATCCTTATAATGACGTCAGTCGACAGACAGGCAGACACACAAACAAACAACTTATTTTTATATATATATATAGATGTCATATTAAATCACAAAATGGGCAAAATTTGGTCTTTCTCCCATGTTTAATGATTTCTGGATAAAGCGTATGTTTCCTTTTTGTCGTTTCAATACCAAAAGTACTTGTGCTATTTTATAAACGGTCTTTTCTTAGCCAAGCTATTCGTCAAAGATGTCACCTCTTTCTCATGAGCACCGATGTCCCAATTTCTCTGACATTTTGTGTTTTCCCTCAATTGGGAAATTCCTTGATGTAAATAATCTAGCCGGTCTATTTCTTTTCTGTAATTTTCGTCTAGATTAATCAGATACTTGGCTGCCAAACGTAATTCTCTTATTCTTATCGATTTGACGAACGTGTCAATTGCATTTTGTTTTTTACTCTCGATCATATCTAACTTATTGGAAATGTTTTCCAGTGTTTTTTCGAGATCCAAAATTTTTGAATATGTACTTTCTGTCCAACTTTCACGATTCCAACGGTAACTCCACAATTCTTCTATATTTTGTATATCAAGATTCTTATCTGTCTGAGTTTCAACAACTCTAAAAGATGACCACAATTGGAAACTCCTAGTACTTTTTTTTGACATTAGAGACCTTAATCTATCTTTGAGTGAACTTTTCTCATATAATTCTGATTTTTCTTGTCTAATTTCTCTTTCTAAATCACGTAGCATTTTCCAACGTTCTAAGCAGTTTGGATCCTCCTCCAGCATATACAGGCCAGCCAAACGGGACATCTGCAATTGAATTGTCTCAAGGATGATGTCAACAGCGTTAATTTTGTCACTATCAATTGCATCTAGCTCACTGGAAAGAGTTTCTAGTATTTCTACAATATCTAATTGATTTTGTTTCGAAATATTTTGTTTTGATAGATAATGATACAGTTTGTCTTGTATCCTGTAGATTTCACAATAGTCATCTTGAATATCCAATGTTTTTAATTTCTGTTGGCTCATCTTACATTTGTCTTCTAACTTCTTATGTTCCGCGTTGACGGAGCAATCAGTTTCTCCTTTTTCTGGCAACTTTGCTTTGGTATTTCTTTTTCCTTCTTCTATTTTCTCAAACTTTCGGGTCAGAGTTTCAGCTATCTCGTCACTTGTCGCTTCCTCCTTGTAAGTCTCATAGCAGCCATTTTTTCCCTCTGTTTTGATGGAACGGCTGATTTTTTCTCGGTTTAATAAATTTGTTTTGGCTTTTCCATTTCCTTGTGTGCTCTTGTCAAATGTCTGCAACATTTTTCCATTTGGTAGCGCTTCAATTACGTTACAGGTGCTGGATTTCTTACTTATTTGGGTGGAGTTTTCGATTTTTGTTTGAATAGGTGTTCCTGTTCCATTTTCTCTACCCTCAAACTTTTGACCCGGTACTGCTGTATCAACTGATTGATTTTCTCCATCCTTGGTGTCAAAAACTTGTTTCAATTTTTTAACTGATACCCAAATTTGGCCACTTTCTTTGATGCATTCCTGTTTCACATGTGAATTATTGAGTTTTTGAATCATTCTCCATACACGGCCCTTATGGACTATCTTCGGTGCATACAAATGTCTAAATCCTTCGGGATACATGATGAAAGTAATGCTTGTAATCAACTAAATGACGAACTTCAATTACATATTTTTATATAGACACGTTGACGTCATTTGTTGCTTGAAGTTGTAGTGACGTCATTTTTAGACATTACTTCATTTTAACTGGCTCACCTTAAAATGATTTCATAAAATAGAATACTAATTAGAGAACCTTTAAACTTGTGTTTTTGCTACGCTTTAAAAAAGTTTGTTAATTTCTCAAATCATCGCATGTGTTTCATGAAAGAAAAGTGTTAAATTTCAGTTGAAGAATACTAGTCTTTGTTAGTGATTACCATCATTAAAAGCCGTACATACCTTTTTCTGTTAAATTAACCAAGAATAAAAGCCAATCGTTGTATCTTAAATAAAAGTATATGAAAAAATTGCTGCAGTCAATAACCTTTACTATTTCTTCTTTTCCTCTGTCAAATATACCGCAGCTAGTATATTATCTATTCTTATTTCTACCAATATGAGAATTCAAACCACCTCATAAAATTACCATATTTCTACTTAAGATCCTATCTGTTTGTTCATGAAGTAACTATATCCCATTTATCTATTTGTTCTTGGATCCTATCTATTTTTTTGAGTCATTACAATTTCCATCTGTTGGTTTTAGAGGAACATATACCAATAACCGTATGCTGGATTTTGTTTGTTCTTTTTTTTTTTGGGGGGGGGGAGGAGTTACACAAAAAACTAGAAAAATCGCACAAAAAATTGCTTATAACCATTTTTGTCAGTGAGTCAGACAAACATTTCAGAAGTGTAAAAAAAAATTACACTCCTGAAATGCTTACAATTAAGCTGAAATAGCGTAAAATTAAGTAAAAAAGCTTAATTTTCAATACGGATATTAAGTACCACATGTTTTCGAGAAAGTTTTCATCTAAGCGTTAAATATAAATATGAGGTTCAGAGAGCATTCTGCATGGTGCATTTTGAATAAAATTAAATGATAAGATTTGCCCAAAAATAACACAAACAAATTAGTATTTATATTGGCCATTATTCAGCAAAATTTGAACTTGAGCGTAAAGAGCGAGGCATTCACGGGAGGGCGAACTCCCTCATGTACGTAATATGAGAATCACAAAGACATTTTAATTAAATAAATACCTCTTTTGAAATTACTAAAAATAATTTAGCGTAAAGACCAAGGTATTGACAAGGGGACGAACCCCCTTAGATACAAAATAATTTCAGTTTCTTTTAAGTTTTAATGTTGTTCCTTACTTTCAGTTGAAAAAGCTTGTTTTTATTTAATTTCTGAATTTTTTTTATTAATACTGAGAAATCCAGCACCACCTTGATGAAAATTCTCTTCCTCCATGAAAAGTTCCTCCATGGAAATATCGTTCTGTGTATCCCCAGACCCCCCCCTCCCCAACAAAAAAATCCGAGTGAAAACGTCTGTATGCTTCCCAATAGCCAATATTATATGTTAGCAATGAACAAAGTTCATAACATGCAGCCCTTCCCTCGGGGACTATGGGAGATTAAGTCGTCCTCAAATACTTAGTTATTAGATATTCGTATATGCTCAACAAAATGGTTATCCCTAAATTTTGATCCGGACACTTTTGGTTTGGTCACTTAAAAAGGCCACTAGAACTTTAAATTTCCGTTTGAATGAGATCTCTTGTGACATTTTTAGACCACTAGATCGATACGATCCTCCTCGGAAATCCGATGGGTAAGACTAAACTTGATGTAACGTATATATTTGAAATTAGCATATAACTCCAATTCTTTTGATATATCTACTTGTATCAAAGTTCCGTTTTATTAAGTTTCGGTTACTATTGAGCCTTGTCGCCCCTTTCTTACAGTTCAGTACTATGAACTGTTTGATTCAATTCATTTATTTGAACGTAACTTGATCAAGTAATTTTCACTTCGTTGTCCATTTTTACTTAGAGATTGTTTATATATACTGATATTTTTGTCTTTTACCTTTTTGTATGTTATAGTTTTTTTGTTGTTGATAGAGTTATTTAACAATAAAAAAATTAAAATAAAAAAGTAGATGAGTAGCTCTTAAGGCTTCCTCACACTGATTTAGTCCCCTCCCCTCCAAAAAAAAATTACGAGGTGTATGAATTAATCGAATTTACTATGTTGGCTCTCAGTCCTATTTAGACTGAGTGGTAAGTCTCATTCCTATTTAGAAAGATTAAAACTTGGCACGTATTCCCTCAGATTAAACTACGGTAATTCAAAATGCACCATGCAGAATGCTTTCTGAACCTAATATTTATATACGTCATCGTTTATAAGTGTCCTTATCATTTTTATGTTTTTTTTGTGACTATGAGACTAGGAAACCTTGATGCTTAGTTACATTTTAATTTGGCGAACTTGCTAAAGAGGTAAACAACAAACTGTAGCATATTATAATCCAGCTTCTAAATTAATTTTAAATTTGATTCGTTTATTGTACTGCGGATTTTTGTTAATATTGGATTTTTTTTTATCTATTCGTTGAGTGGAAATTGTAGGAAGTCCCATTTTTTATTCAAATGTGACAATATTAATATTATACTGGCTAAAACTATTTTTAAAACCTATTCCCGGTGCTGGGAATCTCCATTCCTGGTGTGTGACGGGATGGTGAGACTTGGTTAAGCACAGCCTTCTAGGATGTGGAGGAAATGGACCTTTAAGACTTGGGCCTCGATACACTTGGGTCTACTCCAATTTCGCAAAATAACGTCAATAGGCGATCAACTAGCTTTACACAACCAACTCTACTGTTGGTGTTTTCTCTCTTAAAGCCTTCTTATGGAATTTTTGTCTTTTTCTTTTTTCAAAGAAGCATGACAAAAATCAATCATGTAACTGGACACAAATATGTGACTAAGGGAATATATTTTCCGAATACTTGAATTTAATTATAGTTCCAGTTTTAGGTATCAGCAGGCCAGAATGGGTGGCCACAGGAGTGGTAGGTGGTGAACATCAACCCAAAACGTAAGTCAAAGGGAATAGATTTATTGATTATTTGGCATCAGTGTAACTAGAGTTCTAGTTAATTGCCACATCACGCCATAACGGTTGGTCATAACCCGCGGTAGTTGGTAAGGTAAATAGATTTGTTGACAACTTGGCTTCAATTTAATCATGGTTATATTTAAATGCCACATCTGACCACACCAATTGGCCAAAAGAGGTGGTAAAAATCCAAAATACAAAATCTAAGTCTTGAAGGTAACTGATTACATAATGGAATTCGTGGCAAAGGAACCGATTTGAGACAACTTGGCTTCAATTAAACTTTGGTTCTAGTTTAATATAGCAACCGGCCACTATAGGTGGCCATAGAATGCACCAAAGCATCTAAATGAAAGACTTTGATGTAAACATTAATATTGAGATCCCAGTCTCTGGTTTTCATTTAGAGATATATGAATTTCTTAGACCAAACTTCATATTCATTTATACTTTAAACAAAATGAAAATATATTAATGGGTAAAACCTTTCATTAAGACGGAGAATACCAGTCTTAATTTAAAGGTTCACCCGCTAATACTTGTTTTTCATTTCACTCTAATTAGTTTTTAAAAATAAATACTTCGCTGTAATGTTTATAATTAACAATTCAATTTAATGATTTATTCACAATTTTAAATTATCTACAACTGAAAAAAGGATGTCCACACATGCTCTATTTCAAATGAAAATAAAGGGATTTCCCTGATAAAAAATGCCCAACATTAAATGTTATGCAATGTAGAGTTATTTCATTTTTTATAAGACTAACCCTAACATATAATAAGCAAAGATTCCAAATAAAAATGAGAAATATGAAGAATGAGACATGAGAATGGAGGATAAAAAGAGGGATAAATATGAAAAGGGACATGAGAATGAAGAAATAAAATAAAACCAATAAGCACATAAGAATTAGAAATGTATAATAACCTTGGTTAGGACCAGTAAAACAGTTGAAAAACTTTTCAAAAGATCGGGTCTTCCAGGTTCATGCACAGCTCCCTCAATCCCATCATTTAGTTGAATAGCCTCGGAGGAGGTCAAAGCAGCCTGAATCAGCTGTTGATTCACTTGTTTATCTCCAAAGCTTAAAAGTTGTTGAGGCACTATTGGAAATATTAAATGAATAATTACTCCAACCGAAATTTGCCAGTAAGATACACAAAGTTGCTGAAGTTGAAGTTCAGGCACTAAAAGAAATATTTAATTAATCACTACAGCCTAAATTTTTAGGTAAAATACAGGAAGTTGAATAACTTAAAGTTTGAACCTAACGCAGTACTGGAAATATTAAAAGATCAATTACTAGAACCTAAATTTATCAGTAAGACACAGAAAGTTGAAGTTGACTGGGACCTTAAATTTAAAAACTGAGGCAGAACTGAAAATACTAAATGATACATCCTCAATATGACAATAAATAAAACCTCATAATGACGCTAAAACCTCAATATGACAATAAATAAAACTTCATAATGACGCTAAAACCTCAATATGACAATAAATAAAACCTCATAATGACGCTAAAACCTCAATATGACAATAGATAAAACCTCTTAGTGACGCTAAAACCTCAATATGACAATAAATAAAACCTCATAATGACGCTAAAATCTCAATATTACAATAAATAAAACCTCATAATGACGCTAAAACCTCAATATGACAATAAATAAAACCTCATAATGACGCTAAAACCTCAATATGACAATAAATAAAACCTCATAATGACGCTAAAACCTCAATATGACAATAAATAAAACCTCATAATAACACTAAAACCTCAATATGACAATAAATAAAACCTCATAATGACGCTAAAACCTCAATATGACAATAAATAAAACCTCATAATAACACTAAAACCTCAATATGACAATAAATAAAGAGGTAAACATTTATTGATGTGACCAAGCAAGAAATTTTCGATAAAATAGATAATCTTTGGAAGTTTTTTACAGACATGTACTCAGGTTTTTCAGGCGAGGAAAGACAGAAAAAAAAGGGGAATTACATAAATATGTGCAGAAAATTCAGGAAAGAATTCTAACAATCTTGCAATTTTTGGGAAATACATATTTGGGGGAGAAGGGTACATGCCCCTGAAAAAATTTAAAAGGGCAAATGCAAGAAATTGCAAGAAATTCCCTTCATTAGTTGAAAAGAAATTTCAAGGAAGAATATATACATGATGTGCTACCAAGCCGAGGATAAACATATATTCCAAGTCTTTTCAATTTATTGTCTCTCATTCCGCAGTAAAAGAAAATTGGTTTTCTCTTAAGAAATGTTAAGAAGATGCATATGCAGCAACCACAGTGGAAGCAATTAGATCTGTTCAGTAATCATTTACACATAAATTTATTTCGATATGATTTTCATTAAGATTCCTAGAATTTTAGGGGGATTTCCCTCCTACTGATCTGTAAAACTAAATTTGACAAATTTTATGTATTTTGAATCAACATCATAAGCTGATTCTCTTGATGTATTTTTTAATATCGAAATTTAGTTTTTTAGTTTCGATTACTATTGAGCCGAGTCACTCCTTATTTACAGTTCGTTACCACAAACTGTTTGATTTACCTTGGAAAATACTCATAACATCAAGAGCGAGGTATTGACGAAGGGGAGAACACCCTCATATACACGATAATTTCTGTTCGTTTTAAGTTTTAATGTTGCTCCTTACTTTCAGTTGAAAAAAACTTTTATTTTTATTTGATTTCAGATCGTTTTTAAATAATGCTGGGGAATCCGGCACCCTCTTCACGGAAAATTTCCTTCCCCCATGAAAAATTCTTCCATGGAAAATCCTTCCACGCAATCTTCTCCCCCGAACCCACATCAGAAAAAATCCCTCCTGAAAGCTTCTGTATGTTTCCCAATAAACAATACTACATGTAAACAATGGGTAAAGTTCACAACTTGCAGCCCTTCCCAAGGGATTGCGGGGGATTAAGTCATCCCCGAATATATAGTTATTAGATTTTTCGAATATGCTGAATAAAATGACTCAAAAGTTTTGATGGGGCGACTTTGGGAAAAAAACCACTGGGTCAAAACAATCACCCCGGGAAAGAAAAAAAATATCTGTGATCTTTCTTCATGTAAAAAAAAAACAACAAATAAAATTACCCATTTTTGCAGATGGGAGCTTGAAACCTCTACAGTATAGTTCTATGATATGGTGAATTTGATGGCGCGCTTTTCGTTAGGATTCTGTGACTTGTAGGGGATTTCTTACCCCCTATTTTTGGAAAATAAGGCAAAATTTCTCAGGCTCGTAACTTTTGATGGGTAAGACTAAACTTGATGAAACTTGTATATTTGAAACTATACTATTTGAAACTTAAATATTTGAACTATAACACTTCTTTTACGGGAAATCAATGCCTAACGCCTAAAAGACAAGGTCAGTATACTTAAAAGGATAAAGTAAGTAGACTTAAATCTTGTTTACAATCCTCTTTAGGCAGAATTTGACTGTTTCTCTCAACTCTACTTTTTAAAACGGTAAAAAACTTTCGCGTAAAGAGCGGGACGTTGAGGATGGAACAGCTCCTTTCATATATTAAATAAAAAAAACAAGTTTTTTTAAATGAAAGTAAGGAGCGACATTAAAACTTAAAACGAACAGAAATTACTCCGTATATGAAAGGGGCATTTCCTCCTCGACACCCCGCTCCTTACGCTAAAGTTTTTTATTCTTTTAAAAAGTAGAGTTGCGAGAAAGAATCAAACTTTAGCGCAAGGAGCGGGGTGTCGAGGAGGAAAAGCCCCTTTCATATACGGAGTAATTTCTGTTCGTTTTAAGTTTTAATGTCGCTCCTTACTTTCATTTAAAAAAACTTGTTTTTTTTTATTTAATTTCTGAAAGTTTTTGAATTAATGCATGTCTGATTTTGGCTCTCCGTACATAAATTACTAAAATGAAATTTGCATATTAATTCTTTTTTTGGCTAAATGGCTTTCTCTTAGTTTCGATCAGACGATTTTGAGAAATAAGGGGTGGGGAAGGAGGTCTAGTTGCCTTCCAATTTTTCGGTTACTCAAAAAGGCAACTAGATCTTTTAATTTTTAACGAACGTTTTTATTAGTAAAAAAAAACGTAACTTAAGAATTAACTTACGTAACAAACGTACATAACTTACGTAACTTACGTTACGTTTTATCCCAATTCTTTAAGAATGACCCCTGAATCAGAAAGGCCGTAGAATAAATAGTTGAAATTATTTAAAAAAATTTTAGCATAAAGAGCGAAGTATTTATCTCCTCCTAAATACCTCGCTCTTTATGCTAAAGTATTTTTAGAACCCTTCATATGCGTAATAATCTCTGTTCGTTTTAAGTTTTAATACTTCTCCTTACTTTCAATTGAAAAAACTTTTTCATGTTTATATTTTCATTGTTTTTTTTTTATAGTAAGGCTAGAAAGTCCTGCGCCCTTTTCATTGAATTTCTCTTCCTCCATGAAATACTCCTCCAAGGAAAGATCCTCCTATATAGCCCCCTCCCCTGAACCCCACACCCAAACCAAAAAAATCCCCCTGATAACATCGGTACACTTCCCAGTAACCATTACTGTATGTAAACATTGGTCAAAGTTTGTAACTTGCAGCCCCTCCCCCAGGGACTGTGGGGGGTAAGTCATCCCCAAAGACATAGTTATTATGGTTTTCGACTATGCGGAACAAAATGGCTATCTCAAAATTTTGATCCGTTGACTTTGGGAAAAAAATGAGCGTGGGAGGGGGCCTATGTGCCCTCCAATTTTTTTGGTCACTTAAAAAGGGCACTAGAACTTTTCATTTCCGTTAGAATGAGCCCTCTTGCAACACTCTAGGACCACTTGGTCGATACGATGACCCCTTGGAAAAAAAAAAAAAAAAAACAAATAAACACGCACCCGTGATTTGTCTTCTGGCAAAAAATACGAAATTCCAAATTTTTGTAGATTGGACCTTGGAATTTTGTGTATAGGGTTCTCTGATACGCTGAATGCGATGGTGTAATTTTCGTTAAGATCCTATGACTCTTAGGGGGTGTTACCCCCTATTTTCCAAAATAAGGCAAATTTTCTCAGGCTCGTAACTTTTGATGACAAAGACTAAATTTGATGAAACTTATATATTTAAAATCAGCATAAAAATCCGATTCTTTTGATATATCTTTTAGTATCGAAATTCCGTTTTTAGAGTTTCGTTTACTATTGAGCCGGGTCGCTCCTTAATACAGTTCGTTACCACGAACTGTTTGACAGAGTAAATTCTGTTCGTTTTAAGTTTTAATATTACTCCTTACTTTCAGTTAAAAAAACTTGTTTGTTTTTTTTTTAATTTAATTTCTGAACGTTTTTGAATTAATGCCTGTTTTGATTTTGGCTCTCCGCACATGAATAATTAAAAAGAAATTTGCATATTAATTTATTTTTATGGCAAAATGGCTTTCTTATAGTTTTGATCGGACGATTTTGAGAAAAAAGGAGCGATGGAGTAGGCCTAATTACCCTTCAATTTTTTGATTATTTAAAAGGTAACTAAAACCTTTAATTTTTTTACAAACATTTTTATTAGTTTTTTTTTTTTTTACTGAAAATAAGGAGCGACATTAAAACTTAAAACGAGCAGAAATTACTCCGTATATGAAAGGGCCTGTTCCCTCCTCAACGCCCCGCTCTTTATGCTGAAATGTTTTACTGTTTTAAAAAGTAGAGTTGAGAGAAAGAGCCAAACTTTAGCGTAAAGAGCGGGGCGTTAAGGAAGGAACAGCTCCTTTTATATACGGAATAATTTCTGTTCGTTTTGAGCTTTTTTATTTAATACTTCCAAATAACAAATAATAAATGTTAGCGATGAGGAAAGTTCATAACATGCAGCCCTCCCCTCGGGGACTATGGGGGATCAAGTCGTCTTAAAATACTTAGTTATTAGATTTGTGTATGTGCTGAACAAAATGGTTATCTCTAAATTTTGATCCGGGGACTTTCAAAAAAAAAGAAAAAAAGCGTGGAATAGGGCCTAGTTGCCCTCCGACATTAAATATTGGACACTAACTATTGTATATAGGGGAGAGGTCGCTCCCTTCTCGATACATCCCTCTTTAGGCTAAAGTTTGACTTTGTGTCCCCATTCTCTATTTAAAAAGCTTTTTCAAAAACAATAAAAACTTTGCTGTTAAGAGCCAGGTATTGAGGAGAAGGTAACACCTTCATATTTGTAAACATTTCTGTTCGTTTTCAATTTAATTGTAGCTCCTTACTTTCAGTTGAAAAAAAAACTTGTATTTTTATTGGATCAATTATGTAAAGAAGATATTGCTCTTTACCTTTCTTTGAAAACTTTATCTTGGGAGATGTTTCTAATATTAGTCTCAGAGGCAACGCTATAGCGTTGCTTAAATTAAAGGGGCCGTTAGGCTTCATAGTTTTTATTTCCGAGGCACTTCATATGGAAAGGGTGGTCGTATAAACTTCGGAGAGTGATCTTTCACTTGGAAATTGGAAGTTCTAATGCCCCTTTTAAGAGGTAAAAAGATGGAGGGAACCCTCACGCCCTTTTTCCCATAAATATTTCCGATCAAAATTTTGAGGTATTCGTTTTGTTCAAAATTGTCCAAAGGTCAAACAACTATGGTTCTGGCTTTGATAACTTTGCCCCCCAGCCCCGAGGCAAGGGCTGTAACTTGTGCAAGTTGCTCATTGTTTATACTTAAAGTTTTTATTGAATGTGTGGTCGTGTAAACTTCGGAGGGGGCTCATTCAATTGGAAATCAGAAGTACTATTGGCCCTTTTAAGAATCAAAAGTGACCTCGGAGGGAAAACAGTCCCCCCCTTAACGCCATGTGTCTGCCCAATGCATTCGACCAAAATTTTGAGATAGTAATTTTTGTTCAACATAGTCCAAAGGAAACAATACTATACTTCCGGGTTGGAAAAAAAACTACAGCCCCCAAGGCAAGGGCTGTAAGTTATGCAAGTTGCCCATTTTTGACAAAAAAGGTTTTTGTGTAAAGAGTGTTCGTATAAACTTTGGAGGAGACTCATTCAATTTAAAAAGGAAATAATAGTTTCCTTTTTAAAAGTCTAAGGTAATCAAAAGGCAACCAGCCCTCTTCCCATGCCCTTTTTTCCCCAGATGATTCCGATCTAATTTCGAGATAGCTATTTTGTTCAAAATAATTCAAATGTTAAATAACTTTGCTTGTTCTAGGACCACTGGGTCGGTACGATCACCCCTGAAAAAAAACACGCATCCTTGTCTTGGAAAAAACAACAACAAAATTACACTATTTACATATAGGAGCTTGAAACCTCTATAAAAAGGTTTTCTAACATACTGAATCCAATGCTGTGATTTTCATTTAGATTCTATGACCTCTAGGGCGTGATTCCCCATTTTCTTTGGAAATCAGACAAATTTCCTCAAGCTCATAGCCGTTAATGATTAAGATTAAAACTAAATGAAACTTATATATTTGAAATCACCATAATGGGCCGATTTATTTGATATAACTACTGGTATCAAGACTCAGTTTTTTAGAGTTTTGGTTACCATTGAGTCGGGTCGCTCCTTACTTACAGTTCGTTAAAACGAACTGTTTGACAATGTGCGTATTTCATAACTCACGGACCTTTCCCCAAGGGGGGTTATGTTATCTCCAAAGGCATAGTTATTAGACCTTTCAACTATGCTGAACAAAATGACTATCTCAAAATTTTGATCAGATAACTTTGGGGAAAAAGGGGCATGGGAGGAGGCTAGTTACTCTTCAATTTTTTTAATCGCATAAAAAGAGCATCAAAACGTTTTATTTCCGTTCAAATGAGTCCTCTCTGGATATTCTAGGACCATCGACTCGATGCAATCATCCCTTGGAAAAACAAAAACGAACAAAAAAAATAATAAAATAAACAAGCATCTGTGATTTTTACGCTGGCCAAAAAAAAAAATATACAAAATACCGTGTTTTTGGAGATGGAAAATTTCTTAAGTTTTGGGATTTTCCGACCACCCCCAAACCCATATTTTGAAAACGAGACGAATTTTCTCATGCTCGTTGATAGTAACACTGAACTTAATGAACTTTATGTATTTTGAATGGGCATAATATGCCCATTAATTTGACTTATCTATTGATATTAAAGATTCCATTTAATTATCATTAATATCCATATTGATATTAATGATATTGATATTCTATTTTTAGGGTTTTAACTACTATTGAGCCGAGTTGCTCCTTACTTACAGTTAGTTACCACGATCTTTTTGATAGTGCTAGTAAATGCCAACAAACCAACAGCTAATCTGAAAATTGATTCATGAACAGGAAACAGCAAGCTGCCCCTGAAAGAATCACATGTCTCCAAAAAAGCTTAAAGTATTAATACGAAACGTGAGGGCGTATCAGCGATATCTAACGGCTGAGGGTACTAAGTTTAAACTTTCATGGGAAGATAAAAATTGAACGGAAAGCAAAGATGCCCCTCCCCCTTGCCTTTTATACGACCCCTAAAAACTGATAGAAATTTGGCAGCCTATTTTATTCAAAATAATCAAAAGGACTAAAAGCTAAGCCTCCCGAGATGAAACGCCCTCCACAGCCCCTGGAACAAAAATGTAAATTTTGCAGTTTCTTAATTTTTACATGCATGATGCATCATAGGCAGCGCAATAGCGCTGCCTAAGTAAAGAACGATGTGGGTACAATATTTTTCTTCTTTTTTTAGACCAGGGCACTTTGTATCGAAGCAGTTGTCGTAGAAACTTCAAAAATGGCTCATTTGATTGAAAATTGGAAGGGCTAGTGCCCTTTAAATCAGTCGAAAATAATTCGAGGCAAACTAACCCCCCTCCAACTCCAACCATTTCCCTAAACAAATTCAATCAACATTTTGGGATAACCATTTTTCCAACGTAGTTGAAAGATTAAGAAATTATGTCATTGAGGATGGCACCCCCCACAGCCCTCAGGGCAAGGGCTGTAAGCTATGCCCTGGGGGTATTTAAGGTTTATATAGAAAGGGTGATCGTATAAACTTTAGAGGGGGCTCAATGGTTTGCTAATCAGAATTTTAGAGACTTTTTTGAGATTCAGAGTGATCAAAGGGTGGATGTCCCCCCCCCCGACACACCTCGTATTTTTACGAAATGCATGTGATAGAAATTTTGAAACAGCCATTTCATATCGTAGAAACAACGAAAAGTGCTTATTCGATAGAAAATTGAAAGAGCATGCCCTTTTTAATAGAGGGGGTTATAAGTTAAGGCCTAGGGGCATACAAGGTATGAATAGAAATATTGATGATAAAAACCCCAAAATGGGTTCATTTGATTGGAAATCAGATGTTCTAGTGCCATTTTTAGAGTGATCAAAGGGTGGATATTTCCCCACATCTCATATTTTCCCGAAATATATCTGATAGAAATTTTGAAATGGCCATTTGTTGTCGCAGAAACTTTGAAAAGAGCTAATTCGATTAGAAAATCAAAATACTAGTGCCCTTTTTGATAGGCGAAAGGGACTGGAGGGCAACTAACCCCCCTCCCACGCCCACCATTCCCTCAAACACATACAATCAAAATTTTGAGATAGCCATTTTGCTCAAAGTGATTGTCATTTTGTTCAACGTAGTTGAACGTAGTATAAACTTTGGAGGGAGCTCATTGGATAGTTAATCAGAAGTTCTAGTACCTTTTTTGTAATTCAGAGTGATAGGGAGGTGGATGCCCGTCCCACACCTCATATTTTCCCCAAAATGCATCTGATAGAAATTTTGAGATGATCTTTTGTTGTCTTAGAAAATTTGAAAGGAGCTCATTCGATTGGAAATTGAAAGGGATAGTGGCCTTTTTAATAGTCAAAACTGATTGGAGGGCAACGAACCCTCCTCCCGCACCCACCATTTCCCCAAACTCATCTAATCCAAATTTTTAGATATCCATTCTGTTCAACGTAACTGCTTATGTCTTTGAGGATGATAACCACCACAGTCCTCTGGGCAAGAGTTGTAAGTTATGCCCTAGGGGCATATAAGGTATATATAGAAAAAGTGATCATATAACCTTTGGAGGGGGCACATTGGATTCGTAATAAGAAGCTATAGCGCTCTTTTTAATATTCAGAGTGATCGGAGTGTGGATATCCCCCCCCCATACCTCGTATTTTCCCGAAATGCGTCTGATTTTAATTTTGAGATGGCCATTTCTTTTCATCGAAACTTCGAAAACAGCTCATTCGATTGGAAATTGAAAGGGCCAATGCGCTTTTTAATAGTCGAAAGTG
Organism: Artemia franciscana; assembly: GCF_032884065.1. Lineage (NCBI taxonomy): Eukaryota > Metazoa > Arthropoda > Branchiopoda > Anostraca > Artemiidae > Artemia > Artemia franciscana. The sequence goes on along the minus strand of NC_088882.1, from coordinate 26,643,833 downwards.
ATTGGAGGACAACTACTCATCCCCCCACGCCCACTATTTCCCCAAACACATCCAATAAAAAATTTGAGATAGCAATTTTGTTCTAGCAATGTCCTGGGGGCGTATAAGGTATATATAGAAAGGGTGATCGTATAAACTTCGGAGGGGGCTTATTGACTTCGTAATCAGAATTTCTAGTGTCCTTTTTAAGACACAGAGTGATCAGAGGGTAGATTCCCCCTCCCACACCTCATACCTTCCCGAAATGCATCTGATAGGAATTTTGAGATGCATGGAAACTTCGAAAACAGCTCATTCTAATGGAAATTAAAAGGGCCAGTGGCTTTTTTAATAGTTGAAAGTGATTGGAGGGCAACTAACCCCCCTCCCTTGCCCACGGTTTCCCCAACACATCCAATCATAGCCTTTTTGTTCTACATAATTGAAAGGACTAGAAATTATGTCTTTGAGGATGACAATCCCCCCCACAGCCCCCAGGGCAAAACAAGTTATGCTATGGGGCATATTAGGTATATATAGAAAAGGTGATCCTATAAACTTTGGAGGGGGCTTGCTGGATTTGAAATCAGAAGTTCTAGTATCCTTTTTGATGATTCAGAATGATTGGGGGGTAGATAACCACCATCCCCAAACCTCATATTTTCCCATAATGCATCTGATACAAATTTTGAGATGGCCACTTGTTGTCGTAGTACCTTCACAAAAAGGCTCATTCGGTTGAAAATTGGAAGAGCTAGTGCCTTTTTTGTTAGTCAAAAGCGATTGGAGGGCAACATGCCCCCCCCCCTCCCGAAGCCCATCAATTCCCAAAATACATCTACTCAAATTTTTGAGACAACCATGAGATTCAGTGTAGTTGAAAGGTCTCGAAATTATGTCTTGAACAAACCCCATACCTTCTCAAGACCAAAACATAATTTGTACTTTACTAAAAAAAGGCTGTGGATTGTCGGTTTAGTAAACATATACTTATATATATTCATTAAGGTTATAATAACTTTTAAGTTGTCAAGGTTAAAACGTTAAGACATTTTAAAAGTATTTTGTTTATTTAAACCATACAATAAATAACCAAGTCAAACTCAAAACGAGCAAAAATTAACATGAACAGGGCTAACAACCCCCAAGCCTTCTCAAGACCAGAACATAATTTGAACTTTACTAAAACAAAATACATTTAAAATGTTTTTTCTTTGTTTACACTTGTTAAAATATTTTTATTCGATATATGAAGGGGAAGTCCTCCCCCTTGCACTCCGATTAGAGCGTGAGTGTCTAGTGCCCTTTTTAAGAACATCAAGAGATTGGAGGGCAAGCATCCTCTCTCTCAAGCCCATTCACTTTCCAAACGCATCCAGTCAAAATTCTGAGACAGCCATTTTATTCAGCATAGTAGAACAGTCCAGCAACTAAGTCTTTAGAAATATTTGGCATGTCAACCCCCCATAATTGTACAATAGGCGCATTATGCTTTAAAACTAAATGTTGCTTTAAAAAAAATCACAAGGCATTGTATTAAGTGGTTGCCAATAAGAAACCCTAGTAATATATTGAGAACGACTCGGAATTTTAAATAAATTAAAAGAGTGTAAGTGCATCTAGGTTGTTAAACAGCATAGATAGAGTCTTTTGGGAATGATATTAATTTTTATTTTTCAGGTCAACTGTGGAAGCTATGAAATTAAGTTAAAAAACACTGTTTGTGTCAGAATTGAAATTGCTGAAAAAGCTTCTCCAACATACAAATAGCAATCCATACTATGGATTCTTACAGAGGAAAACTGAAAAGATATACAATAGTTCTTTTCAGCAAATTTTTCCATGAAGATAATTTCGTAGACTTACATTATTGTCATTTACATGACAATAAATAAAAGTTCAAATAGGGATAAAATCATTTTTATCCCTATCACTATTTTTATCCCAAAGTACTACTACTGATGTGGCCAAACTATCTAGTATTTTTGTGAAATTTATCACTGTCAACTATCCCTATTTTTAAAAGGATTTTATCCCTATTTGGACTTTTATTTATTTCTATGAAAAAGACTGAGTCAATAGAACAAACACTTTACTGAAAACAAAATACGTTTGAAATGTTTTCACCTTTCTTATTTTTGTAAATGAAAAATTATCGAAATCTTATTGAAGAAATGTCAGTATATGTCAATTTAACTGACAATCCATGGTCATTTGTTTTTTGTTTCAGTAAAGCACAAATTATGTTCTGGTCTTGAGAAGGCATAGGGGTTATCAGCCCTACTCATGTTTATTTTTGCTTGTTTTGAGTTTTGACTCAGCTATTCATTGTAATTTCTGTTTGTTTTGAATTTCATTTATTTATTGATAGTGATTTGTGGTAGTTTTATGCGTGGAAGATTATTTGACATTACTTTTGCACCTTCTTGGCTTGATGGAGCTCTTTACTTTTCTTTGAAAAACTTATTTTGAGGAAAAAGTTTTTTAAATTGATCATTGGAAAATGGGGAGTGTTTGATCCAGGGTGTTACAAAAAAAGCTAAAGGTTATTGAACAGATGCTTAATTGAACATTAAGAGGTGTGTTTAGCTAAATCAAAAGTCAAGGAAAAAGAGGCGTTTCTGCAATTTTTTAGGATAAGAATTAGGTATATTATGGATAATAATAAGGTATATACAGATAAGGGTATTAACTTGATAATTTTAGGTCCATTACTACTGCAACTCAAACTACAACTACAACTAAGTTAACCTGCCATGATGGCTTCTTGCAATTGTGACTACTTGTGACAGTGAGTACTTGTGACTATAACTGCTTTTGACCGTGACTGCAACCACTTGTGACTGGGATTACTTGTCTTACAACTATTTTTGGGATGTTTTGAAGGGGATACAGAACAAAATCAAAACATGTAATGTGCATGCTGGTTTTCAAAAGGCAGTACCAGCAATATATCATAGATGGCTGAAGGTATTAAGCTGAAACTGTCAGGGCATGTTCAGGGGGATGCTGGAAAGGGAAAGTGATGCTCAGGCAGTCAGACCCTCTGTCAACACTCTATTTCTGTTTCCCTACCCCTCAAAAAAATTCCTTCATAATAGTCTAAAGGTCTTATAACCAATGTACACCAATTTGGAGACAACCAAAAGAAAGTTTTCAAAGAAAACTTTCATTTTCAGGAAGTTTTTTCTAATTACTTGATTTTTGTTTTTCATGGCCAAATTTTTATATTAGTGACTATAATGAATATTTATCTAGTTTTTTCAGATCTTTGATTTGCGAATTAAGATATTTGATTCTAATTTATTGTTTCTAATTATAATTTTTTTATTTATTTCAACACCACCCTCATCATTCCATTGAAGTTTCTACTAAAAGTTGTTGGTTGTTCCTGAGATATAGCAGATAGACCATTTTGGTAACAAGGATGTTCCTAGTTGTAATTGGATTAGTTTGTTTTCTGCAGATGAAGCATATCAAAGGGCATATAGGAAAATCTGCTGAATATGAAGTGGCAAGAAAAATGCCTGGCTGGGTACCAAGAAGATGGAGGAGATTTTGATGGAAGGAAGAACTCCAGGCAGCTGAGATTTAAAGGTCATGACAGACCATTTAAAAGACCCATTGAAGAGATTTTAAAAGAGAGAGAGAGAGGACGAGAACCTAAGATTACTGAAAATCACATAGTCTAGATTAAGAAAAGCTTACATTCATCAAGACATATTGTAAAAGGTCACAATCAAGGAGCCACAATATTGAATACAAGAAAGAAAAACATCATCCAATATTGAAGTCAATCAAATTGGAGAAGAAGCCAAAGCATCAGTTTAGAAATTTCAGACAATGAAAAAGTTAAGATACACAAACCCAGTTTAAAGTATAGTCAAAGCAGAAAACAAAAGCAAAAAATAGCTAGTCTATGAAGAATCTGAAATATATCACAGAAGTAAAAAGAAGAAACATAAAAAGGAAAAATGTCAAAAAGAACTAAAAGCCAATCATAATTCTAGTTTGGTAGAAAGTTAGGATCCTAAGTTAAAGAGTAAGATAGCTCATAAAGTCTCCTGGTGGGCAAGATACTTATATATAGAAGGCTTTGTCAATAGCCATTACTGTTTTTAAAAATGAACAATATCAATTTGTCTATCAATTTCCCAGGGTGCTAAAAACATGACCAGCAAGGGCCAGGTAATGAATATTTTAACAGATTATTCAGAAAGCTTAGAAACAAAGCTACCACTATAGTCAAAACTCTATCCTGAACCCAAATTGAACATTCATTTGTGTCAGAAATGAACTTTACCCCCACCCCTATGTCTACATCAATTCAGGGAATATATTTGCACATTGGGGGGGGGGGAGGGGGGTAAAGTCAATTTCCAATACAAATAATTTTCTAATTTGGATTCTGGTGATAGGTCAGGATGTACTCTCAAGTACCAATGTTTGTTTTTTTTTTTTTGCTTCACCTTAACACAGCAACCAGATCTGTCACCATCAACTGTGGAGCATACCAGTTCTTGCAACTAATTTGCTCCAAAGGATGAATTAAGGTAATTCTGACTATAGGAGTAAGGGTAAAATTCTAGTTTAGCTACTTTTACTATCTTGGAAAGGGGTTAGGATAGGAAAATTAAACCTACAGTAATGGATTCAAGACCAAAACATACTCTGGGAAGGTGCTGCCATGCTTCCATGTTAACCCTCTTCTGATTTTTAAGTCTTAGAAATTTGGGTAAAAAGTATCAAAATTCATATAATTAACTTACCTATAAAGCAAACATACCACTTGATGCCTTTTTTTCTGCTCTTTATTAATATAATAATTGCTTCTATTGCAAATTCAAATTTAAGCACTTTTTGAGCTCTTAAAAATGACAAAAATAGGGGGTATAAAAAGGGCTTAAAACATTAGTTTCAAACTTTGAACATACTACTTGATGTCTTTTTTATGCTCTTCATGAATATAATTATTGCTTCTATCACAAATTCAAATTTAAGTACCTTTTGAGCTCTTAAAAATGATGAATTTTCAATTAAAGTACAAATTACTGGTTGTTTTCACCAAAATAATACATTTTCTCACTGATGTTTTCTTGGTTGTTTTTTACAAAATAATACAACATTTTCTCAGTGCCCAAATTATTTGTAGTTAGGTTAGGTTAAAAAGCACTTAAATTTGGATGTGTAATAGAAGTGATTATTATATTCATAAAGAGCATAAAAAAAGTATTAAGTGGTATGTTTACTTCATTGGTAAGCTAATTATATGAGCTGTGATACATTTACCAAAATGGTAAAATACTTGTTTAGTGACTTTTGGCTGTCTCAGAAAGGGGTTAGGTTAGGAAAGTGAAACTTTCTGTGATGGGTCTACAGGCTAAAGTATGTCCCAGGGGGGTATTTTGAAGTACCTATCTCAACTCCTTCTTGAGGGCCCTGACCTTTGAAAATATGTTTGTTATAAAAGTGAAACCTTGCAAAATTGATCTTCTGCTTGAATGAAGTACAACAAAATTGTTTTCAGCTTCACAACTTTGCTTAATCCCAATTTATAAGGTTTTAAAGATAGGCCTATGCAAATACATTTCCTAAATTTTGAAAAAAAAAAAAACATTGATATGGCTCAGAATTCTACTCAAATAATAGGATTTGTATCTTAAGAACTAAAGGCAGAGAAAAAGCAACTGGTAACTGCAAATTAAGGTAAAATGTTGTTTTGTCAAAATTTCAATAGGTAGGCTATAGACTGTTCATGTAGGCAAATTTCAGGGCCCTCTAGAGGGAGAGGCAGTGGAGATAGGTACTTCAAAATAGCTTCCTGGGACATACTACATACATACATATACACACATACTTTAGCCTGTAGACCCATTCCTGGAAGTTTCATTATCCTAACCTAGCCCCTTTCCAAGATAGCCAAATGTTGCTAAACTAGAATTTTAACCAAATATTTTTATAGGTCACAAAAGGCCAGGGCATTTTAAAAGGAAAAGGAGCAGCAGCAGGCAATTCAAAATACCTTCCTGGGACACATTTTAGTCTGTAGATTCATCCCTAAAAGTTTTGTTTTCCTTACCTAAACCCTTTCCAAGATATCAAAAGCAGCTAAAAAATAATTTTACCAAAGAAAGTTTATTTCTTACCTATCTGAATAATCTGTTAGGCCAATATAAACGTTATCCCAAGGTCTTCACTTGGTTTCTAAAAGACAATGAAAACCTAATTTAAGACAGATTTACACAGGAATATACTTATACATGTAATTATCCAGGATCTCAAGCATCAATTACTCGCCAGTTTTAAGTAGTGGCTCCTTTTACCGTTTCACTTCAGCCTTATATTTGCTTCTAAAAGGCCATATTTTATTCCAATTCTTCTAGAATGAAATCAATGTTAAGAAGTTACCAGCTGCCGACGTCTCCAGTGAGTGCAAATTAAAGCCGAAACAGAGTATTTCTCGATCAAAATGAATGCATGTCAAAAAAATTGCGCAGCCCCTCTCACTGTTCAGATCACCCTTGCGTCATTTACAAATAAATTAGTTACAGGTTCAGACTTGAAGAGGAAATATACTCAGCTTTCACCCTCTGAAAAACCTGTCATATATTTAATCTTCTTAGCCCTAGAAACAAGGAGGGGGAGAAATATTAGCTCAGAAATAGACACTTATACCGTGTTGGTTTTACTTTCGTCAATAAATAGCTAATGCTTAGGTAAACCATGGCGTGCAACTGGTTAACGCCTATTCGGCTTATTAGCCCTTTCATTTCGTAGGTAACCATTGGGTAATCGCTCATTCCATGTACCTAGTGTCTCTTGTAATTCAGATACCGCTTTTGAGCTTAAGACGGTCAGATAGCACAAGTTCACCCCTTCGTGTGGCGATACCTTTTACTCTCCTAGATTGCTCCGTAAATCGTTGGTTAGTGAACAGAGTAATTTTTTACTCTGTTAGTCTTTTTTTAATTACTCTGTACAGAGTAATTTTAAAAGCAAAATTCACTGATTTTGACAGCGATGATGAAAACGATTCAGGTGAGTTTTCCTATTTTTATTATCTTATTTTGTTCCTCAAAGTCTCTACTTAGTTTTATCTTCATCTCCTATATGTGTGTTTTTTTTTAACGCTGAAAATATGGTAACCTTGTGTTTTGAAATGGGTAGTTTTTGAAGATGCTTTTCTTATTCTATTTTGTTTTTCCTAACTGATAGTGCTCATGATTATTTCTTTCATTTCATTTTTTATTCGTGAAGCATTTCATTCTGATTGTTCTAATTTGACGAAACAGAAGCAGCCATGCACCATTGGTCTGATCACAATTATTTATTCCAGAGACAGCGAGCCTCTCTTATTCCACCGAAAACTCCAAACCAAGAAAAGAGGAAGAAAAGTTTTCAAGGAGAGGAGCAAACGTGTAAGAGAGAAGCTCACCCAAGAGTGAGCTGCAGAGATGGCTCAGCTATCAGACAATGAATCTGAGATGGAAATTATGTCTGAAGATGACGACGAGTGTGATCCATTATGGAATCCAACCCCTGGCGACAGCTCCACATTTGTCAATCTAGAGCCTGTTCAGCCAGTTGATGATCCAATAGAAGACTTACCTCTCAGCATGTTTAACCATGTAGACATTTTTACTGGTGCATATGACGAATTTGATGGTGGAGAAGCCATTACACTCTCCGCTACTGAAGCTTCACCGTCTCCTATCCTATCGACAAGTTCATCATCAATATCTTCTTCAACCGTCTCCACCTCATCAAGGAAAAATGAAGATGCCACAAAAGAATACAAGGGGCTAAGAAAAGAGATTAAGCCCCATGATATCACCTGGAAAGCTACCCTCCCGGAAGCAACAGAAATTCAACTACCCATTGATTTATTCAGAACGATCATCACGGATAGCATGGTTGCTAGATTAGTTGACCAAACCAATCTAAGCCAACGAGAAAACAAACGCTAGGATTTCCCTAAAGCTGACCCAGTATGAGATGAATCGGTTCCTTGAAGTACAGATGCTCTTGAGTATTGTAAAGCTACTAGCTATGAGGATGTACTGAGAGCGCATTATTTGATACACTCCAATCGCAGAGGCTATAAACCATGACATATTTTGACAATTCTACAGGTTTTTCAAACCAAAGACGATAGGTTAGCAGTGTCATCTTTTCAAACCGCTCATGATAAGCCGCACAAAATCGGACCAATGTATGAGGAGCTCTAAGAAAACCTAAAATGCATACCACCTGAAGAGAGACAAAGTGTACACGAGCAGATGATTCCGTTTAATCGTTGGCTAAGTTTCAAATAGTACTTGAAGGACAAGCCTCATTCATGGGGCTTAAAACTGTTTAAGAGAGAGGGTGTGAGTGGGATTGTCTATGACCTAGAAATCTACACAAAAAAAGACTCAGTTCCAACTAGTGGTTTGGGGCTGGGTGCTAAAATTGTCCTTCGACTGATCGACAATGTGCAACGCGAAATGAATTTCAAGCTATACTTCGACAATTTTTACACATCTGTTGACGTGATTAATGCCTTAAGCAACAATCATGGGATTGAATCACATGGGACGATAAGGAGTAATCGTATGAAAGGTGCAATTTTTGAAAGTGATGCATCATTGAAAAAGAAAGGGCGTGGAACCTATGACTATAGACTCGAGAGACACACGGAAGTCTCAGTTGTGAAGTGGCTCGACAATAAACTAGTGCATGTGGACTCATCGTACTTTGCCGTAGCTCAAGTCGACCAGCGTCAAAGGTGGGGTGGGAATACTCATAGCCATGTTGAGGTAGATAGCCAATGTGTTATCCGTGGGCACAACAAGTCAATAGGTGGTGTAGACTTGTCTGATACGCTTCTGGAACTTTACTGAACTGACATACGGTCCAAGAAACAGTACATGTGGATAGTATATTATTTCCTTGACTTAGCCGTGAACAATTCTAGGCTTCTGAATAGGTGAGAGTGCGAAGACCTGGATATACAGCATATGTCCTTGATGTATTTCAAGATGGATATTTACAGATCCCTGATAGTGTCAGGAGTTGTCAATAGTCCTCATGTTGGTCGACCCTCTGTCAGTGCTCTTACAAAGCAAACAACAAAAACTATAGAAGCAGGCATGCCGTGAGAATCAATTCGATATGACACTGCTGGGCATCTACCCAATGCAGTCGAAAAGGGACGCTGCCGGTACGAAAAATGTGCAAGGGATGCAACTAGCCGAATTATCTGTGTTAAGTGTAAGGTTTGGTTGTGTCTGAACGGAGACAGAAACTGTTTTGTGAACTTCTATATTAAGTGAAATGAACCTTTTTTATCCTAAGATGACCATATGGTAACCATTTCCATTGTAGTTTGTGAATGAAATAAATAATTGAAGTCGAAATTCCGTTGAAACTAAACCTACGTTGATTATAATTGAAAGGTTTCAGAATTTTTCAAGCACTCCTTCAATTTTCAGGTACGAAAAGGTTAGGAAGGAATTCAAAATCTGTACAAAACATCCTGAATGACCTATCGTTTAAATCCCCCCCCCCAAAAAAAACAGACGGGTCTGTTAAAGTCCTTTGGAACTCAAAAAGCTCATGTTACATAATGACACACAAAAATTCGAAGAAAATACAAATCAAACAATATCACTTGAATATTTGTTGCATTAAGAATTTTCTCTCAGACTTTTTAATCTCTAACAGTATTATACTTATCTACCCAAAGTGTGTCACGATCGCGAAGCAACTTCTGTTCTTTGTTTATGACAACCATTGGAAAACTTTGGACTCTGTTCGCTTGGGGGAAGTAGAAGAAAAACAGCAGATTACTAATTCGTGTAAATACTTCAGAGCAATTAAAATAGACCCAGTTTAGAGGTCTTATAAAGGGAAAAAAAAATTAAATAATGGAAGCCGTCATACATGTGAAAGCAAATAGATGCTGCTCTCTATCTACATTCTAGCGAGTAGGAGTGTCGCAACAGTGGAGGGGGAATAACCCAAAGAAGTTTGCATTTGGTAAAATTTTGAAGGAAAATCTGAAATATTGCTGAATCTGAGAAAAAAAAGTAGTTTAACGGAAATCTCAGGGAGCCCAAAATTGCAGTTTGAATTTAGTATCAATTTTGAAACCTAGTAGAGAAGGTTCAAAATTCAGTAACACAATTTACAAATTTTGCGAAGGAAGTCTCATAGTGATGTATTTAGTAATTAAATATAGCTAAAACCCAATCAAACCCTGAAACAGTGTTGCGATATTGATTTTTTGAATTGTACTAGACATAGGTCTAAAAATGTACTTCCTGGGAAAAAATGTACCAGACGCAAAAAATTTTTTTTCGCGTGTTGCGCTTCGCGCAACACGCGATCTTCTTTCGCGCTACTGTACGAATCTATACAATATCGTTCTTTTCGCTTATTTTTCTCTCTCTTCCCGATGGCTCCCATTTTCTTTTCTAACCTTATTTTTCCGCACCTTCGTGTTTTCTGGAATAGAGCTTGGCTCTAGAGCGTGCTCAGTAGCCAAAGAGCCAAAATGTGCCTATTGAGGTAAATTAGTTCTGCCAAATGAAGGTAACTCAGAGCTGGAAAGTCACGCAAAATCTGCCACAAAGGAAAAGCGGTTGAGTCGCGAAGAAATTCCACTGGATCCACGAACCACGGACCCAGAGATGTCTCTTCCGAAAATCCCTTATTCGTCTTATTTAACCAATTTGAACAACGCTTACGGAAAGCGGCAGTAGCCTAACCTAAGTGATAACCAAAAGGATAGCAATTTTAAGCAGAGTGAAGCGGAAGAAACCGCAGATAATCAAAACAAAAACTCCAAATATGCTTTGTCCATGGAGGACATATGTTATGTCTATGGGCCTGGCTCTAATCGAGAAAGGGGTTGTTGAGTTGTGGAGCTCGGAATGAGCTCAAATTAAAATTACGGCCCATTTTACGGCGTTATTTATCTTTCTTTATGTTAGATCATCGGATACAAAAGTAGGAATGAACAGAAAAACAAGATATTCACTTCTTTTAAAAACTCAAACTTCTTAGGAATTATCACGAGATCATCACGTCTTCAATATCTCTTAGCAGAGACTCAATTTCCTCCTGTTGATCATCTTCTACTTCAACAATTGCCTGTTCTTCAGACCCTTTCTTTTTTTCCTGAGGGTTCCAGGAGACACAAGTTCCATGGTCGCGAATATACTCCCTTGTCCGAATCAAGGAGTAAATGGTGTCAACTGCAAGGCGGTTTCGAGACTTCGTTTTAACCACCGACACTGCACTGAAAATACGTTCGACACAGGCCGATGAGTGTGGAAGGGACATGACAGAAAACATGAATGTACAAAGCTCTGCATACTTTGAAGAGCCAAGACCATTTTTAAGCTCGTTCAGTTTCCCCCAGAACACCTCTGGACTTTTCAAGTATTGGGGTGGCAAATGCTTTGATTCAGCAGGTATTGATCGCCACTGAGAGCTCAATTCTTCTAGAGATTGTCGGTTGACTAAGTTAGGAAACATGACTAGTACTGGTACTAAATCCTCTCGGCCAGAGGCAGCCACAACCGGGTCGATCACTTTCATTTTCTGCAGAACCTTAAAGGTTGAGTTGCAGTAAAAGCGGACATAAAACTCCTTTGCCAACTTCACATAAAACTTCAGACACACTAGTTTGAACGCATGCACTGTTGGGGCAGGATTATTTTTCTCGATAACCTCAGCTTCCACGTTTGCTCCCACATAGATTCGTTCGAGAGGCAAGAAATACTCTCGGTTGGACGGATCATAGGTCCCTAACGGCTTGTTTTCAACTACTTCCGGACGTAGGAAGTTCCTTAGGATAGTCCCAAATACCGTAGAGACCTCGTTGCAAAGGCAGTGCAGCCTAACCCCCTCAGCTTGAAACAATATGTTCAGCTTGTTGACTTGCAGCAAAATGAAGCCCAGGAACTGCAAGTACAGTTTCGTGTACACATTTTCCATCATTTTCAGGACCTTTTCAGCAGAGGCCGACTTGATGGCCTTGAATTCCTCGTAAAAGTACACTTTCAGAGCTCTCCACTGTTCTAAAATTCGCATAACTACGGACTCGAGAGACAGCCAACGGATGTCACAGACTTTCAGCAGTCTATGGTTTTTCGTATCTGTTATCCCCTGAAACTCTGCATATGCTGCAATACGCTTTGGTGAATGCTGTATATAGTTATATACATCACGGACAAACTCATCAAATTCTAGTGGGATCTCTTTGGAGGCGTTAGACGCGCATAGTGCAAGGCTATGGCAAACACAGCCTACAACAATAACATACGGATTGTCAATTTTCACAAGAGCCTTCAGCCCCGTTACCTCCCCCATGTTCACAGAGGCATTATCCCATCCGAAACCTATGCAGTTCTCTTTCGGGATATTTCTGACGCTGAGTAGCTTATCTACTTCTCCCTTCATTATCTGAGCTGTTGCTGATGGCACCTCGACAAGTCCTAATAAGCGATCGCAAACACGTTTTAACTGAGGACACCAGAAGCGAGCAACAACAGCCATAGATTTAACAACAGATTTGTCTGTCGATTCATCCAACAAGATTGAAAACTTGCATTTCTGCAATTTCTCTGAGAGAGTCTGGTCTGTATCAGGTGCCAACTTTTTCACAATGATATTTCGTGTTTTGTCACGGCCGCACGTAATCTTACCTGCGATCACGGAATCAGGGAACACATTTTTTAGGAGCCCTGGCAGATGTTCCATAACCCTAAATGGCAGGTTGTGTTCAGCAATAAAGCCGCTGAGCTTCAGCTCTGCATTCTCAACACTCTTCTGCAACATCACACTTTTCTTAAATTCAACATTACTGGAGCACAAGTTTGCTAGATCAGTTGTATGCTGCTTTGCCTCAAAGTTCTTTACATGGAATTTATTTTTGGAATGTCGAACAGCATGGGTTTTTCCTCCAATGTAACTTTTGTTGCAAACCAGGCACATAAATCTCGTACCGTCCTTCTCATCCTTCCTAATCCATTTCTGCAGGTCTTTGTCAGAAAGTCAGTCACTGTTAAATTTGTGCTTGTAATGTGTCTTTTTCTTTTTTGGCTTTGCCTTGACATTCATTCTCTCATCAACACATTCGTCATCAGAGTCAGACTCTTCAGATTCACTAGATTCAGTACTGCTGCCGCTTTCTTCACCTAGTGATATCATATCCTGGTCACAGTTTTTGCTGTTCTTATCACTGCCCAAGTTTGCTCGGCCATCAGGGTTTATTCCAGTCTGTACTTCTGTCACCTCGTGCAATTCTTCAGTGGGTTTGTTCGGATTTTCTTGTCTCTTATCTGTCTCATCTGGAGGTCCTGGCTTTTTGAAAAACTGTTTAAGTTTTGATTGCTTCATTTTGTCCTTAAAAACGATATATAGCATATAATTCCATGTATCTACTAGCTACTCTCTACTACGTATGGTAAATCAAAAAAGAGGATTAAAACTAGCTTTTTTCACGGTAAGAATGACAAGCATACTAGGCTAGATAGTAATTTTACTTTGGGATTTTTTTGTTAGCTTTACCCTTGATCAGGTAAACAGATGCTGACAAAAAACCAGAGATTCCCTTCTACAATCACACAACACAGAAGTACGGATTTCCTAAAGAGATTTCCCTGAAAAACTGTGTTATGTGATAGCAGTAAATAATGCATGGGTGATCGAAATATGTACTGATATTCCAATAAACACGGTGACAAAGACAGTGAAAACTCTGATCACAAAGATGTGTGCGCCTGTCATCTCTTTAAGAAGAGTAACCATCTGGTAAGCTACTACTACCCATGGCCATGATAGATATAAAGGAACGCTTATCCTCCACAGAATTTCAGGCTGTGGGATACTTGTCACTGATACTTGTCACTCCTACTCTAAGCCTCTTCTATCTGCTTTTCCACAAGTGATCAGCTTAAGAAACATGGGGGCTAATCGCATACAGGTATGGCTCACATAAAACCTATTGCCATTCATACTATAACTGATAGATATTTTGAACAGTCTGAACTTGTAGGTTTGAATGTGCATTTTGTTAGATCACTAAGTTAGTGATCGAGCCTGAAGCAATGTGGGTTGCAAGAAGGACTTGTTGCACAAATACCGTACATAACAATCATCTGAATAAGCCACTACACTACATACTTAGCGTTGCTGACATGGCAATCTGAAGAAGACTTCAGCAGGCTTACCTCACAACTGGAGTTAAGATGATAGCATTTTTAGTTTTTGAAAATCCGCGGCAACTTTCCGTTTTCCGTAACGACTCCAAATTTACCATAGAGTTAACCTCTAAATAAAAGCAGACAGACAAGTCGCGAGAGTATTTGCCATAGCAATGAATGGTAAAGGTTCCGTTTACAAGTAAAAATCGTTCTTTTTTTAGTTTTGGAGAAAATGTACTCAATTTGTACCAGTTCGACGTAAATGTACTGATTTTCTGATTTTAAAAAAAAGTTGTACAGATGTACAGGTCAGAGAAAAAAGTACTGAATCTGGTGCAATTGTACCACCCATCGCAACACTGCCCTGAAATCATTCTGCAAATTAAAATAATAAATAAATAAGGATTTGGCTTAATTTCGCACAGGATTTAGGTTTTATGCCTCTTTCCTTTCCGAAATCCAAGCAATTTTTCTGGAACAGATACGATAAAATAAAAAAATTGTTAACTGCATTTTGTAGTTTAGTCAAATCGGCTCAATTTAAATTAAGATAAAATTTTCATGGAGAACTTTCATGTGAGGGGGGCGGGGGTATATTGCATGGAGGATGAGCCACATTTACCTGTATTACTTGAAAAATGAACAGAAATCAAATTAAAAAAACAAATTACTGAAAGTAAGGACCAAAATTGAAATTCAAAACGAACAGAAACTTTTCCGCTTACGAAGGGTTGCCCCCTCCTAAATACCTTGCTCTTTGCGCTAATGTTTGACCGTTTGTCCCAATTTTGTAAGAATGGCTACTGAAAGACAGGGGCCGTTTAATTAGAGCAGGAAGTTTTTTTCTTAAAGTGCTAACAGCTTTAGCATAAAGAGCAAGGTATTGAGTAGGGGGCGACCCCTTATATAGAGAAGAATTTCTGTTCGCTTTGAGTTTTATTGTTGTTCCTTGCTTTCAGTTAAAAATTTTCAGTTTTATTTAATTTCAGAAGAAAGAACGCGAATATATGATTATTTATTTGTTCTTTTTTCCTAATCCGAAAAGAAATTTTGAACTAATCACCATATAAAAAGCGAAAAAATACCCTTCATGGAAAAACTTTCGAGCGTAGACGCCAAAAGCTATGTTTTCATTGGTGTAATTAGATAACGCTTCCACTGAGTAAAAAAGACAATAAAGGTCTAAAAAGCAAGGTGTTCACATCATTGAAAAACAATTAAAAACAAGAGCTAAGAGCTCATATGGCACTTGCGACGAGGCAAGAAGAGCTAAGAGCCAAGAGCTCATATGGTATGAGCTCTAACAAAATTCTAAGAATCAATAGATTAATTTAAAAGGAAAATCAGAAGCTTAATGCCGGTCAGGATTTAAAATAAGAGCTGTGAGTCACGATGACCTTCTAAATATCAAAATTCATTAAGATCCGATCACCCACTCGTAAGTTATAAATACCTCATTTTGTCTAATTTTTCCTCTCCCTTTAGCCCCCCAGATGGTCGAATCTGAGAAAACGACTAAATCAAGTCAATTTGTGCAGCTCCCTGACACGCCTACCAATTTTCATCGTCCTAGCACGTCCAGAAGCACGGTTACGTCAATCACGTATCAAGGACATTTGCTTATTCTATCCACCAGGCTTCATCTGAGGGGGCACACCATGAACCAGCACAAAATTGTTTTACTCAAGATCCGCTATTTTTTAGAGTAATGAAAATATTTGTATTTCATTATATTCGTTCTTACTCTTGGAAGACTGCAGAGTATCATACATAATGGAACATCTTGAAGTACTACTTCTTTCGATGGTAATTTATTTTTTTTCCCAGGAGGGCCAATAAGCCTTCTGGCCTTAAATGGTGTATTTCAGCTTATTCATAAATTCAATTTGGAGTACCCTGATTTCTATAAGAAACCATACTCACTATTCGTGCCTGATGTTTTCCATGCCAAGTATAGAGCACGATTCTTCTTTTTGGCCGATATTTTCATGAGTTCAACGTAAGTATGTCATTTTTATAAATACGAAAAATGGAAGGTATAGCAGAGCCGAATTCACATCTTATTAAAAAAATTAATGGAAAAAAGCAACTAAAAAAAGCAAATAATTCATATACATATATATATATATATAAATAAATATATATAAATATATATATATATATATATATATATGTATATATATATATATATATATACTACTGGAAGGTATAGCAGAGCCGAATTCACATCTTATTAAAAAAAATAATGGAAAAAAGCAACTAAAAAACTTTAAAAAATAATTCACAACAAAATATTAATTACTAAATAACTGAAACAAATTACCCAAAAAGATGTTTAAACTTTTCTACTTCTGAACTTACGAAATTTCGCCCCATCAGTGGACGTTCTTTCTAGCCTCAGATTTAAACTCTAGATATTTTGAGCATTTTAATTAATTCTGCATTGAGAAAAAAGAATAGGTAAAACTTGTCACCCTCCCTGAGAATGCGATATATTTCTAATTTAAAGGTGCTGGCTAACAATAATGACAATTTTGACCTTTAACTTGACATTCAGAGTAATCGTTCATTAATTGATCAAGTGAGGCAAGGGGCGGAACAAGAAAAAAAAATCTTGGGAAGGGGGCACTGGACCATAGGCCCCAATGTGATTTGAGCGTAATGATAGGTGGGGGTGTAGATAACACTATCGTCACACCAGTTCGTGTGTTTGAATCTGGTTGGTTCTGATGTAAAAAGACAAAGAACCCTCTTTGAAACCCAATACTATTTTCTTATATTAGTAAAATACATATTAACAACAGACACGAGAAGATTCTTTGATGAATAAATTACTATGACTTCATCGAGACTTTTGAATGAGTAGGCCAGACAATTTTTTTTCTTTAGAGCTTGATAAAGAAATTAATTAATGGGGATACTCCTAATTTCTAACAGTAGAAATACAACTGTTTTTACAAGAGGTAGAGAATTGTAAAGCAGCCCCTTGATCCGCTATAGGATTCCAACATTTTCTATAAAGAGACTGAAAACCAACCACACGCTTGGTTGCTGTGGAATATCTGAGGAGTACTTGAGATGTGGGGGTCCTGCCTTGTTGGTTTGGCATCTAGAAAATATTTTGAAGACTTTTTTGAAATTTATAAGAAAATAAATTCTAATGAAATGCTGGAATTATATTAATAGTAACTGGGGCACCAACGTGAAGGTTCTCCAGCCCCTTCGCACTCTTAACAGTGAAACCAACTCCCAACACTTAGCTATTTTTTTCTATGGTAATATTAAGCGAAGTGATATAACAAGATATGAATTTCGAAAAACTCTTTGTTCTAGGTAATTGGACGGGTGAGTATGGTTAAGGCCTCATTCAAGTGCTTATATGTCTTAATTACTAAAGTGGGGAAACATTTTTTAGTAGTAGTAGAAGTAGTTAGTAGAAAAGAGTGTATTTATGAGTATGCATATATGTATGTATAATTTTTGTGTGTGTGTTTGTGTGCATGCGTGTGGGTTTTTATTTGTGCGTGTGTTTCTGTACGTGTTTGTATGCATGTGGATGTGCTCTTTCACTTATGTTTTTTTTTAATATATGTCACTCCTATTCTCTAGCTCATTCCCCACACCCCTTCTCCCACACATACAAATCTAAGTAAGAGATCTCCCTCTACTAATCTAGATCACCCTATCTGTACTAATCTATATTACATCCATCCTAAATCTATTAATCTCTATCATACCATCCTATCTCTACTTTTCTAGATCACCTAAATCACGTTACTAATCTAAATATCACTAGTAGTAGTAGTAGTAGCATTCATTATTTTTTGATGATATTGTTCACTTCAGAAATGGATGGTCCTGGGTGATCTGCCTTATTTCAATTAGGGCGTTTTGCCGAAACGTTCAATAAACGTGTTTGTATGCATGTGGATGTGCTCTTTCACTTATGTTTTTTTTAATATATGTCACTCCTATTCTCTAGCTCATTCCCCACACCCCTTCTCCCACACATACAAATCTAAGTAAGAGATCTCCCTCTACTAATCTAGATCACCCTATCTGTACTAATCTATATTACATCCATCCTAAATCTATTAATCTCTATCATACCATCCTATCTCTACTTTTCTAGATCACCTAAATCACGTTACTAATCTAAATATCACTAGTAGTAGTAGTAGTAGTAGCATTCATTATTTTTTGATGATATTGTTCACTTCAGAAATGGATGGTCCTGGGTGATCTGCCTTATTTCAATTAGGGCGTTTTGCCGAAACGTTCAATAAACAATAAAACAATAAAGTTTCTTAAATATGGTGACTCTGAGGTTAGAAATTAGTTGAATATTATTTTTGCAAAAGAAAGAGCATTTCAGAAAATCTTTGACTAACCACTGTATAAGAAAGGTGATAAGAGTGAGTTGCCAAAGGCAAAGGCTAATTGCCAAGGCATTAGTCTGCTCTCTTTAGGTATTAAATTACTTAGTAATATGATACTTTTTAGACGTAGAGATGCTGTAGACAAAGTTTTGAAAGGAGAACACTTGGTTTTAGAAAAGGTAGAGGATGTGTCGACCAAGTTTTCACTCTTAGGTTAATAATTGAGAAGTGCCTAAGTTGTCAAACACCTTTGGTCCTCAGTTTTATAGATTATGAGCAAAATGTTCGTTTCTGTTGATAGAAAGATTTTAGCAAAGGTCTTATTCCTTGTATGATATACTAGACAAATACATTAAAGTAATTAGTGCCATGTATGAGAATAACATTGCTGCGGTTAAGGTAGAAAATGAGGTTAGCAGCTGGTTTTGCATTAAATCAGGGGTTAAGAAGGGTTGTGTTCTATCTCCCTTTATATGGGTCATTTTGATGGACTTTGTCTTAAGGAGCAAAAAAAAGGCAATGGGAGAGCACGGAATGAAATGGGGAGGAAAAAATCTTCTGGACTTAGATAATGCTGATGGTTTAAGCATCCTTGATGAAAGTGTGAGCCAATTGAGTGAGCTTTTAGAGGTTTTGTGAGTTTAGGATTCTAGAAAAGGTTTGAAAAATAATTTTATGAAGCCTAAGTTACTAAGGCTAGGAATAATTTGATGCAAAAGTGACGTTGGGCAGCGGAAAGATTGATCAGGTGGGTAGCTTCACTCACCTTGGTAGTATTATTAGTAAAGACGGTGGGAGCAGTCATGGTGTTGAGGTAGAATAGCCAAGGCTCTGGATGTTTTTTCACAATTAAAAAAAAGTTTGGGAGAATAGGAAGATAAGTGTTAGAGATTAGAATGTTAGAGACTACAGTGATGACTGTGATCGAATATGGCTCTGAAGCAAGGACGCTTCGAAAAGTGGATGAAAATTTGCTAGATGTTTTCCAGAGTCTGCCTACGGATTGTTCTGGGTAGCTGGCTGACTGACCGTATTTCAAACAGTAGGCTGTGCAAAAAATGTGGTTCAGCCCTTCTTTCTAATTCTATAATGTAAGTAAGGTTGAGATCGCTAGGGCACGTTGTGTGGATGAAGGCTGACAGATTGCCGATGACTGTTCTTTTCAGCCAACTGATTGGAAAGTAGATTAGACGGCTTGGGTGGGAGGACGTCATAAAAAAGAGATTTAAAGGAAATGGAAACTTCCTGGAAGGATTCAAACCTGGAAGGAGGCTTCGGATAGATTGGGATGGAGGAAGAACGAGCGCAGCTGTGATAGCCTTAGGTGGCTTGGTGCTGCGGTGAGTTGTTAGTTGTAGTAACAGTAGAAATAATCCTTAACCATATAATAATTTAGGCCGAAAGCTATTAGTTCTGTTTTGCTCTTCATAATTATTGTCAAGACATATGCTGTTTAACAAAAAGATAATTAGTAATTTGTCTGTAAAACAAAAAAAAGAGGTCGATTGTTAGTAAAATTACAAGAAGAAGAAATAGCTGCAAATATACCTAGAGCTAACATAAAAAAAATTGAGAACTTCTCTGATACTTATGATAGTTTAAAGGACGCTTAAAATTTGCCCTAGCTGCTACTGTGTTAGTGATAAAAATTTAAAGTAATTTGTTCCCAGGTGGGAACGTTGGACGCTAATGGGTTAAGTTAGAAATTACTAGAGTACGTGTTTAAACAGCATTTTGACCATGTTTTGGCAAAACGCCCTAATTGATATAAGGAAGATCACCCAGGTCCATCCATTTCTGAAGTAAACAATATCATCACAAGAACACGCTGTATCTCTATTTAGGGTGTATTTTTTAGAATAACTCAGCTACAACTCTTCTCATCCCATGGTAAGAACCAGATCTACAGAAACGAGACTTATAGACTAACCGAAAAATCTGTCAAGAAGAGAACCGGGTCCGAAAAAAATAATGAATGCTACTACTACTACTACTAGTGATATTTTTATTAGTAACGTGATTTAGGTGATCTAAAAAAACAGAGATGGGATGGTATGATAGAGATTAGTAGATTTAGGATGGGTGTAATATAGATTAGTACAGATAAAGTGATCTAGATTAGTAGAGGGAGATCTCTTACTTAGGTTTGTATGTGTGGGAGAAGGGGTGTGGGGAATGAGATAGAGAATAGGAGAGACATCTATTAAAAAAAACGAATCTTCCTTCACATCCAAGGTATCACAAACTTTTTCATTTCCCTCTATATCTTTTTATGCAACTCTATATCAGCATAGCATATTCTCAAAATGTTCTGCCCATCTCTCTTTAACTCTTTCCTTATCACTAGATGTGGCCTCGTTCCTATCTTCAACTGGGACGAGTCTGGATTGACTTGTTCCTTTCAATTTATTAACATGCCAGTGAAATATTTTCTTATTATACCGTCTAGCTGCATCTTCCAGATCCTCAACAACTTTATCCATAGCCTCCACTTCACAGCTCCTTAGTTCATATCTTAATACTTTCTCCACTTTCTTTACATTTCTTCTGTTTTCATATGATCTATCACTTAAATAGTTCTTATAAAGGCCCCTTCTCCTCTCTATTAAACGTAAAGCTTTGTCACTCACATTTCTAGCTGCAGTCCCAAATTTCTTCCTTAAGACACTATCAGCAACTTCACAAATTATTTTCTAAAATTATACCAATCATCTTCTACATTGTCAAATTTTAAACTCTAAAGTTTCGTGTTCAACTATTTCCTGGAAAGTTCCTCTAAAATTCTCATCCATGGGCTTACCAGCATCATAACTTCCCGGGAGGTAGTTACCCTTCCAAAATTTCAGTTTTAAATTAACCACTAGATGGTTGATAAACACTACTACTACTACTATTACTACTAGATAGTGATCTTTACTTCAACATCAACTAGACCTACGTTGCCCGGGCAACGTAAATTGTTGTGGCAACCTTTGTCCGGCTTCGACGACTAAAGCGTTGCGAGACCAACACTTTGGTTTTGTTTCTTCGCTATCGATCAGTGATCACATGATCAAAGGCAAGAACGCAATCAGTTATCACATGACCAAAGACTATTCCTCAGCGTTGAAAAAACAACAACAACAAAATAGTATCGAAAGAAGGGACTAAATAGACTTTGCAGCCAGTTGAACTTTATCCTTTTCAATCGTAGACATCGTGACGGATGAAAACTCGGAACAATATCTTACATAATCTAGTTGGTATTATAAAGCTATCCTTAACTTTTCAGGATCAAAATACCATAGATGACATTCTATTAATTATTACGAAACTATCTCATTGTTTTACATTCTCGTTTGTGCTTGTTTCTTCACTATCGGTTAAATGATGAAGTTGTCAGCCTGTCAAAGTTTTTAAGACGGTATGTTAAACCAAGAACGCAATCAGTTATCACATGACCAAAGGGTATTACTCAGTGTCGAAAAAGCAACAACTACAAAATAATATCGAAAGAAGGGACTCCCAAATACCTCCATGGAAAGTTCCCCCTGCGTAACCCCGTCCCGTCAACCCCTCCCCCCAACCAAAAAAATCCCCCTGAAAGCGTATGTACACTTCCCAATAACCATTACTATATGGAAACACTGGTCAAAGTTTGTAACTTGCAGCCCCTCCCACGGGGACTGTGGGGGAGTGAGTCGTCCCCAAAGTCGTCTGTATTCGGTTTTTCGACTATGTTGAATAAAATGGCTTTCTCGGAATTTTGATCCGGTGACTTTGGGAAAAAGACGAGTGTGGGAGGGGGCCTAGGTGCCCTCCAATTTTTTAGTCACTTCAAAAATACACTAGAAGTTTTAATTTTCGTTGGAATGAGCCCTCTCACGACATTCTAGGACAACTGGGTCGGTACGGGCAAAAAAGGATCTTTTTGGCTTGTTCTTGAGCCAGAGCCTATAGTGTGTGAAGTGAATTTGAGTTTTATAGCCTATGAAAGAGAGAACTATCTGAAGTTATGCATTCAAGCTTTTCTTTCGTCAAACCATGTTTCTACTTTCGAGTGGACAACTCCGTTCTAGGAGGCAAGCGACTACCCCTGAAAAAAAAAAAAAAACAACAACAAATAAACACGCACCCGTGATCTGTCTTGTGGCAAAAAATGAAAAATTCCACATTTTGTAGATAGGAGCTTGAAACTTCTACAATAGTGTACTCTGATACGCTGAATATGATGGTGTGATTTTCGTGATTCTATGACTATTAAGGTGTGTTTCCCCCTATTTTCTAAAATAAGGCAAATTTTCTCGGGCTCGTCACTTTTGATGGGTAAGTCTAAACTTAATGAAACTTATATATTTAAAATCAGCATTAAAATTCAATTCTTTTGATGTAGCTATTGTTATAAAAATTCCGTTTTTTAGAGTTTCGGTTACTATTGAGCCGGGTCGCTCCTTACTACAGTTCGTTACCATGAACTGTTTAATAAGTTCAGAAATTAAATTTTAAAAACAAGGTTTTTTAACTGCAACTAAGGAGCAATATTAAAACTTAAAACGAACAGAAATTATTCCGTATATGAAAGGGATTCTCCCCTCCGCAACGCCTCGCTCTTTACGCTAAAGTTTTTTTTTATTGTTTTAAAAAGTAGAGTTGTGACAAAGAGTCAAACTTCAGCGTAAAGAGCGAGGCGTTGTGGAGGGGGGAACTCCTTTCATATACGGAATAATTTCTGTTCGTTTTAAGTTTTAATGTCGCTCCTTAATTGCAATTAAAAAACCTTGTTTAATTTATTTAATTTCACTATTGCAAAACGTAATATATGTAAATATATTTAATGTAATGTAATTAATTAATGCAATTAATTAACTAATGCTACTAATTAATTCAAAGTAACGTAAATGTATTTATATTGGGTTAGGAGGTCTAAAACTAGAGTCAGATCAAAAAAAAAGTACACTATTAGAGCCGGCTTGTACAATACCCCTTTATAGGAAACTAACTGTCCATTGACTTGCATAACAAGGAAAATATATTGGTTTGAAAATCAAGAAAAGTGGCCTTAATAGCCTTAATTAAAGAACGAGAGAATGCATAAAATTAAAAAAAAATTCCCAAATTTTGCCTGATTATTATCAAGGTTAAACGTGCTGCTCCAAAAACTTCGTAACTTTGTATAGCCTTTGTAAGAAGAGAAAAAAGAAGAAAGAGTTGTAAACAGTGGTTTTCAGGTAGCCTCTCAGTAGACCTACGATGGCCCAGGGGGCAAATGATGTCCTTGGGTCCCTAATCAAATTTGATTTAAATTTATGAATATCTTTGATTTATTCCAACTTTATATAAAAGTGGAACCGATTTCAAAGAGATTGAGCTTTAATCGTTTCTTCCAACTGTTGATTTTTCCGCAAAAGATCTGAAACTTGCTTCTCCAAAATAAATTTCTCAGCATTTTTTTGTCCCTTAATTTTTTCGCAGCCTTTCGATTTTGAATCAATTTTTTCGTGTCTTCCTTGTCCATTTTACAGTTTTTCTTATTCGTCTTCTGTGCCAAATTTTCCTTTTTTGTCAGTTTGCCATTTCCTACATTCTTTTCTACTATTGCTGTTCCACTATCTTGTATCTCGTCACTGTATCATGGGTATTCACTAAACACTCGCAATTCAGTGAATTTCTTTGAAGATGTTTCATCGCTGATTTGAGGTGAAATTTCATTTGAAAATGCCTCAATACTGTGGCATGTATCTTGTATCTCGTAACTGTATCTTGGATATTCATTAGACATCCGCAATTCAGTGAATTCCTTTGAAGAGGCTTCATAATCGATTTGAGGTGAATCTTGTATCTGTGTTTGCCATTTCCTGCTTCAAGTATTGCTGTACTCAATGATTGATTGAGTAGTTGCCTGAAACAAAATTCAAAAGTGTTATTTATTTCACTATAGTAAAAGGTAATTAACGTAAATATAATTAATGTAATGTAATTAATGCGATTAATTAAATTAATTAATTAGTGTTAGTATTTAGTTTAAATTTATGAAAATATAATTACATTGGTAGGTCGCTTGGTCTTTTTCACTCGACAAAATTTACAAAGGTTATATGAAAAGACCGTTATTGTTAATCTGGCCGCAAAATATCAATCTAATCACTCATTATATTTTCTTATCCCAGGTGTGTTCTTTTTTTTTTACGAATATATCATTGATTATTTGAGTAGTTGAGTAAATGTCTGTAACAAAATTCAAAGATGTTATTCATTTCACTATAGCAAAACGTAACTAATGTAAATATAATTAATGTAATGTAATGAATTAACGTTAGCAATTAATTAAAATTAATGGAAATATAATTAACTTGGGGTTAGGAGGTCTAAAACTAGAGTCACATCAAAAAAAGAAGTGCACTATCAGAATCGCCTTGTTTATACCCCTTTATAGGAAACTAACCTTCCATTGGCTTGCATAACAAGGAAAATGTATCGGCTTAAAAATCAAGAAAAGTGGCCTTAATAACCTTAATTAAAGGACGAGAGAACGCATAAAATTAAAGAACAGTGGGGGGTCCAATCCCAGAGGGGGGGACTTTTTGTACGTAAAAATTTTATTAATAAAAAAATTACAAAGCATTATTAAAACACAAAATCAACAGCCGACCCTCCGTGATCGACCATCTCAATTCACGCCACCGTGCCTTCTGAATGGCCTTCTGGCACCCCCTCCCACTTATCATTCCTTAGACATTGTCCAGGTATTCTCCTTACAAATCATAAGTTTAATCCATTGATTCATGTTTTTCGTGAGCCAGCCGTCCATGATACATCATGTCAATTCACGCCACCGTGCCAGTCTATGACTGGCCTCCTGGCACCCATTATCATTCCTAAGATATTTTCTGGATATTTCATTGCTAAAAATTACACATTAAATCCATCGATTCATGTTTTTTCGCAAATAGACCCTCCGTGATACACAATGTCGATTCACGCCACTGTGTCACACTATAACTGGCCCTCTGGCATCCTTCATCATTTCTAAACCATTTTCAGACATTTCTTGATAAAAACTTATATTTTAACTCCATTGATTTGAGTATTGGTGAGCAAACCCTTTGGTGGCGCCCCCCTACAACATTTCACACCACCACGGCGTGGCATTGCCATATTTGGGGGGTCAAAGAAGAAAAGACCGACCGAAGCAAAAACTGACCGCCGCTAGAAATGATGTATCACTCTTTGGAGCACTTTACGTTGGCTGTGTTGCTCGAGGAGGCGACATGGATGCCTTCTTCAAACACGAAAACAGTCAGTATCCACCGGCTTTGACGTCTGATGGCCAGATTCGTGTCGGTAATAAGGCTGAACTTGCAGATGTCTTAATCAGCTTCACACCAGCTGCTGAGGTTAACGTTCCAAATGTGACAGCGAAACTGATAGATGGAGCTGCTCTGGTCCAAATGTTGAACCCAGGGAATCCGAAGACCTTCGGAGATTGTGCAGAAAACGTGTTTTTTCCCATGATAGAGTATCAGCTCAGACATGTCGAGAGACTTGACCTCGTATTCGATGTTTACAGATTGGATAGTCTAAAGTCGTCTGTCAGAAGTCAGAGAGGCAAGGGTTCACGACTAAAAGTTGTTCCGAACACACACATCCCATTGAAGTAGAAAGAACTCCTGCAAGTAGATGCAAACAAAACAGACTTGTTTAAGCTGCTGTCCCATGCTGTCGTGAAAAGGTGTCCAACGTCAAAACGAGTATATTGAACTACTGGAAACACGTGCATAGCTAACCAGGCATTCGAAGAGCAGAACCTCATCCAGTTATGTTCACAGGAAAAGGCTGACGCCCATCTTTTGCTTCACGCTTATGACGCAGTCTTACAAGGACAAGCGTCGATTCTCATACGAACGGTGGACACAGACGTGATTGTGATTGCGACCTCATACTTTGATCGCATTGGAGTATCCGAATTATTTATTGCTTTTGGTGTCGGTACACACCTAAAGTACGTTCCCTTTCACGAAATAGTTCGATCGGTCAGGCCGAGGAAATCACAGGCACTTTCGTTCTTCCACGCGTTTACAGGATGTGATACCGTTTCTTCTTTTATTCACCACTCAAAGAGGCAGTTCTTTGCGACTTGGCAAAATATGCCAGGACTGACGGAGACTTTCCTTCAACTGACAAACCAGCCTTCCCAAGTGACAGAACTGCAAGTACAAGACCTTGAACGCTTTGTCAGGAAGACATACGACGTAAAGCAAGACTGCGACGACCTGAATGAATTTAGGAAAAAACATTTGTCCGACAAAAGACCAAGAACATGCAGAGACTTCCTCTAGCTAGTGCTTCGCTTTTACAGCATATCCTTCGAGCTGCACTACAGTCAGGTCATGTGTGGAGTCACCGCCTGGAATCAACACCCACCCTTCCTAGTTTTTCTGACTTTGGCTAGGTCAGAGGCACCGATGGAAAGTGGCTTCCTAATTGGTTAGGTTCCCTTCCCCCAGCTTCATATCACGAGACAGTGCGTTGTGGTTGCAAAAAAGGGTGTGAAAGAAGGTGCCGCTGCAGGAAATTTGACCTTAACTGTAGCCCACTATTCTGGTGCAAATCAAAGTGCTCTAATTGTTGAACATATGATTATTCTTTTTATCTGAAGATTCAATTGATCTATTTATGTTCCTGATAAAATTATAATTCTTAAATGCTTTAATCCGTCCGTTTAGCTTATGTTGATTCACTTACAATAAATAAAGAGATGAAGATTTAACAAGTATTTAACTGATTTTAGTTTAGCAAATGTAAACAAAGGCCATAAATTGGACGCGTCTTGATCTCATACTTAGGCAATTAGTACTGTACAGACTGTATTACTATTAAGCGTATGTCGGACGATATTTAAAATATCGTCCGATATTTAAAATATATATCACAGAACGATATTTAAAACTGCTGCATTAATTACTCCACTCCAGCCCGTTATATCGGGATCATGAACCTCGTGCGATTCGGAAAACTGACAGTTTCTTCCACCATCTTCGATTTTACACCCCAAGCGGATCAACGGTACAACTAAGCTATATTTATGTGAATATACGTGCGTTTCCAGAATCTGAAGTATCGATTGCTCCTAATGCGCTCATTTGAAGTCATTACTTCTTGTTTTAACAAAACTTGTTTTTTTTAAACCGCCATCTTGAATTTGAAGTGCTTAGCAACACTACAGTACAACTTAGGTAAGTTTTACGTTCATATTAGGAACTTCTGCCATCGACTACCCCATACTAGCCTATTTGAACGGCCATGTCTTCTCATTTTGACAAACTCATATTTTCGTCCGCCAACTTGGATTTCAAGCCACCTAGCGGCGTTCCGAGGAAAAATTTTGCTTGCGTAATCGAGCCATATTAAAGAGCATGCTCGAAAGTGCATCTCGGCCAATTTTGGTGCTATCCTCAAATACGTAAGTATTTTGGTGCTTTTCGCTCGCACTAAAATATTTAAGCTATGAAACAAGTACTATTGGTAACACTAGGAAATATAATTATTCTGTATGTGAAAGGGGCTATCCCCTCCTCAGCGCCTTGCTCTTTATGGTAAAGTTTGACTCTTTCTCACAACTCTACTTTTAAAAACAATGTAAAAACTTTAGCGTTAAGAGCGGGGCGTCGGGGAGGGGACAGGCCCTTTCATATACGGAATAATTTCTGTTCGTTTTAATTTTTAATGTCGCTCTTTGCTTTCAGTTAAAACAAACCTTTTTTAAATTTAATTTCTTAACATCTTTGAATTAATACTAGTTTCGATTTTGACTCACCGTACATGAATAATTAAAATGAAATTTGCATATTAATTTTCCTTTTTTTTTTGGGCTAAATGGCTTTCTCAAAATTTTGATCGGACGATTTTGAGAAAAAAACGATAGTACCTATTAGTACTCCAATTGTTTGGTTACGATAGGACCTAGTAGTCCTCCAATTGTTTTGGTTACTTGAAAAGGACACTAAAACTTTTAATTTTATTTACGAATATTCGTGTAATATTATTACGTATATGAGGGGGTTCGCCTCCCTCATCAATACCTCACTCTTTATGCTAAAGTTCAAATTTTGTTCCAAATCTTTAAGAATGACCCCTGAATCACAAAGGCCATTTATTTAAAATAAATAACTCTTTTAAAATTACTAAGAATAATTTAACGTAAAGAGCAAGGTATTGAGGAGGGGACGTACCCCTCATATGCCTAATAATTTCTGTTCATTTTAAGTTTTAATGTTGCTCCTTACTTTCAGAAAAAACTTGTTTTTCATTTAAATTCCATGGAAAGATCCTCACAAGTAACCACCGGCCCCCTACCAGAAATAAATCCCCCTGAGAACGTCTGTATACTTCCCAATAGCCAATACTGTATGAAAACGGGCAGAGTTCATAACTTGCAGCCCTTCCCCCGGTGACTCTGGGGGACTAAGTCGTCTTCAACGACATATTTATAACATTCTTTTTACTATGCTGAACAAAAATCTCAAAATTTTAATCCGGTGACTTTGGAAAAAAATGAGCGTGCGAGGTCACCTAGTTGCTTTCCCAATTTTACTGTCCCTTAAAAAGGGCATTAGAACTTTTAATTTCCGTTCGACTGAGCCCTTTCACGACATTCTAAGACCACTGGGTCGATATGGTCACCTCTGGGAAAAAGACAAACAAATAAACACGCATCTGTGATCTTAAAAAATCTTCTTAATGGTCTAATTAACTGAGCCTTGTGCTTTAGGAGTCGTTATTTACGAATTGGGATGAAATCCAAACACTAGCGTAAAGATCGTGATTTTGAGGAGCGGGAATTGTCCCGTATATGAAGGATTGTCCTCTCTTCAATACCTTGCTCTTTATGCTATACCTCCATTCAAGAGCGAAGACCCCTTATATACGGAATATTTTTATGTTCGATTTGAGTTTTAATCTTGCTCCTTACTTTCAATTAAATAATCTTGTTTTATTTGTTTTATTTCTGACCATTTTCAAATAATACCAGTAAATCTGCCTCACCCTCCCTGATATATATCTTCCCCCACGGGAGACTCCTCTCGGGGAATTTCATCCAGCGTATAGTGCACCCCCTCCGTCAAAGTCCTTCGAGACAGTTCCCTCATCGCTGAAATACCCCCCACGTAAAATGTCTTGCAGACGATTCAGCATGAAAAGTTCTTCTTATCATACTTTCATCTGTAAAAAAGACTTTAATTTCTATTCGGTTTCTCAATCACCCTGGATATACCCCCTTCCGTTGATTTTTTCTTCTGGAAACTAAATTGCATGGAAGATGATTCCTGGACAGTTCCGGCAGAACATCTCCACATGCAAAATTGATTTGGCAAAGAGAATATAAGACAGTTAAAAAGAATTTTGTATAGGAATTTTTTCCAATTCCCCCAGTAAAAATTTCCCCTGGAAAATTCACCCCCAGAAAGTTCCTTCCCGAAAGAAAATCCTTCCTATGGAAATCCACCCCGAGCACAAAATCCCCCCCCCCACCGAAAACTGTCTGTATAGATCCCGATAACAAATACTATGCGTATACAATGGTCAATTTTCATAACTTAAAGGTCTCTCCCTACGTGCTCTGGGGGGGGGGGCATTTTACCCATAAAGGGCTTAATTATTTGATCTTTCAACTATAATAAACAAAATGACTATCTCAAAATGTTGATCAGATAACTTAGGGGGAAAAAGGGGCGTGGAGAGGGGTTAGTTCCCCATCAATCCTTTCGGTCACTTAAAAAAGGGCATTAGAACTCTTAATTTCCATTCAAATACACGCTCTCTCAATCTTTTAGGACCTTTAATTTCATTCAATCATCCCTGGAGAGAAAAAAATTAATAAACAAGCATCCATGATCTGTCTTCTGCAACAATAGGAAATTCGATATTTTTGTATATAGGAGCTACGGTAGGGTTTTCCGACACACGGGATCAGATGTGATGTTCCTTAATTTTAGGGGGTGTTTCCCCCCTTTTCCAAAATTCAGCCAAATTTTCTCAGGCTCTTAACTTTGGATGTGTAACACTAAATTTGATCAATTTTATGTACTTTGAATCAGCATCATAAGTTGATTCTCTTGATGTATTTATTAATATCGAAATTTAGTTTTTTAGAGCTTCGATAACTATAGAGCTGATTCGCTCTTCTTACAGTTCGTTATCACAAACTGTTTGATTTACCCCGGAAAATACTCATAACATCAACAGCAACGCATTGACGAGGGGGAGAACACCCTCATATACATAATAATTTCTATTCGTTTTAAGTTTTAATGTTGCTCCTTACTTTCAATTGATTTTTTTTTTTAATTGATTTCTGATCATTTTTGAAATGCTACTGGAGAATCCAGCACCCCACGGAATCTTCTCCCCCCCCCACCCGAATCCGCAGCAGAAAAAATCCCCCTGAAAATGTCTGTACACTTCCCAATAAACAATGCTACATGTAAACAATGCAACGTTTACGACTTGCAGCCCTTAACCCGGGACTGCGGGGGATTAAGGCATCCTAAAAGATATAGTTATTAGATATTTCGACTATGCTGAACAAAATGACTATCTCAAAATTTTGATCGGGCGCCTTTGGGAAAAAATGAGCATGGGAGAGTGCCTAGTTGCCTTCCAATTTTTTGTCATTTAAAAAGGGCACTAGGACTTTTAATTTCCGTTATAAAGAGTCCTCTCGCAATATTCTAGAGCCACTTGGTCGAAACAATCACCCCTGGGAAGAAAAAAAAATAAACAAGCATCTGTGATCTTTCTTCATGCAAAAAAAAAAAATTTCCGCATTTTTGCAGATAGGAGCTAGAAACCTCTACAGTATGGTTCCCTGATATGCTGAATTAGATGCCGCGCTTTTCATTAGGATTCTATGACCTTTTGGGGATGTTTTTCCCTTTTTTCGAAAATAAGGCAAAATATCTCAGGCTCGCAACTTTTGATGGGTAAGACTAAACTTGATTAAACTTACATATTTGAGATCAGCTTAAAAATATCTTTTGTGGGAAAGTAAACAGATAGAAGAAACGATTAAAGCTCAATCTCAACAAATTCAACACCGAAAAGACGCCTAAAGGTCAGCTGTAAAGTCAGTATAAGGCCTAAAAGCCTAAAAGTCAGTACACTTAAAGGGACACGGTAAGTAGACTTAAATATTATTTATAATTCTTTTTAGGCAGAAGAAAGGATCAAATTTTTTTTGCACTTGAATTGGAAAATTATTTGTTGTTAAAATGCTGCGTAGATTTCGTTTGTTTCAGTAATTTGTCATGTTTTAAACTTTTGTGATCAATAGCCCTTTTCAGGGCTACCAAATAAATACTTATGCTCAACACTTGCAGAAATTGGGATCACACATTCCAATTCTAAAAATTGGCATCGCCAGATAGGCTTCATATTTACCAAATGGGGGAAAGGGGGTTTGAGATGGCAAGCAGGTTTGAGGGGTCAAATTAGTAAGGGTAGGGGATTTGAACCCCCCCCCCCGACATATTTGTCCGACTCGTAATGACATAACAGAAATGAATATAAACCAAATTTTTACACGTTTTTTGAAGTTTTCATTCAACAATATAGATTCTGCGACAAAAATTTGTCAAAACTTAGATAAGCCACAATGGTATAATTTATACTGTTGAAATGTGCTAATAAATATGCTGACACTCACATTATTTTGCTTTCTACATTAATGCCCTTGCCCCCTTCAGACAAAATTTAGCTCCCTCCAGACCTCAGTCCCCCCCAACTGAAATTTTGTTTCTGCAAAAAAAAAAAAAAAAAAATCTGGTCAAAACTAAGATAAGCCTGTATAATTCAAGTATCCAGAGAAACAGGTCAGTTTTACTTGGTATATCTTTGCCTTTATGGTAATATATGGATCATTTTCCGTTTTCTTCTGAAGAAATTTTTACAAAAAAGCCAACAGCACCCAGTATTCCCAGGTGGTCACCCATCCAAGTACTGACTGGGCTGATGTTGTTAAAATACAGGATCTGAAGAGACTGGGTACTTTCAACATGGTATGTCTGTTGGCTGGGAACTTAAAAAAAAATTGTTGATCAACAAACTGAAAACAAATAAAATGCCCAATTTTAGATTCACGAAAGAAGATTTTGAGCAAATTAAAATAAGAATCAAACCACATCTATGCATTGTTTTTTTAACCATTTTTCTTTCTGAAACAAAACAGCATTATTTTTCTCCTTTGTGTCACTGGCTACCCAATAGCTTCCTAATTAAATTTCTTTGAATTGGTTCTTGTTATTTTGTTTATTTTTAAAACAGCCCCTCAATTTTTGAGTATAATCTACCGTTTCTTGGGGGGAATTGAGCTCTCTTTTCTACAATAAATTCATATTCTTTGTCACTAGGTCAATGTGCAAGCAAACTTTATTTCTTGTAACAGAACGCCAGGCCTTGGTAAGTTATTTAGGTTCTGTTGGGGTATCATTTATTGTTTTTTTAAGGAAAACTAGATCTACGTTGCATGGGCAGCGTTAGGTGTTGCAGCAACCTTTGTTATGCTTCGCCGAGTAAAGTTTTGCTGATGACCTTATCCAAGTGAAAATCCCAAACCCAATCATCATCGCTATCATTTTCAGTTTTGATATGTTTTGACTCTCGCTGTCCAGGTAGATTTTCATCTAACTGCGCGGTTTTGCGTTCTTTAGCCGCAAGCCTGTTTTCATGCTGTTCATGTGATTAGTCGGCACGCTTTCTTTTCTTACTTTCTCTATCAGCCGCAAGCCTGTTTTCATGCTGTTTTTGTGATTCCTCGGCACGCTTTCTTTTCTTACTTTCTCTATCAGCCGCAAGTCTTTTGGCATAGACTCTTTGAGCAGCTTCCTCGACTGTTGCCATTGTAGGTTCTTCAGTCATTTTACAATTAAAAATTTCTCTTTCAACGATCTTCTTACAATTAAAAATTTGTCTTTGAACGATTTTCTTAAATACTTATAATGACGTAATATACTAAGCATCGTCATAACAAACATGACGACAACCAACTTCATGACGACATACAGCGCAATCCTTATAATGACGTCAGTCGACAGACAGACAGACACACAAACAAAAAACTTATTTATATATATATATATATATATATATATATATATATATATATATATATATATATATATATATATATATATATATATATATATATATATATATATAGATGTCATATTAAATCACAAAATCGGCAAAATTTGGTCTTTCTCCCATGTTTAATGATTTCTGGATAAAGGGTATGTTTCCTTTTTGTCGTTTTAATACCAAGAGTACTTGTGCTATTTTATAAACGGCCTTTTCTTAGCCAAGCTATTCGTCAAAGATGTCACCTCTTTCTCATGAGTACCGATGTCCCAATTTCTCTGACATTTTGTGTTTTCCCTCAATTGGGAAATTCCTTGATGTAAATAATCTAGCCGGTCTATTTCTTTTCTGTAATTTTCGTCTAGATTAATCAGATACTTGGCTGCCAAACGTAATTCTCTTATTCTTATCGATTTGACGTACGTGTCAATTGCATTTTGTTTTTTACTCTCGATCATATCTAATTTATTGGAAATATTTTCCAGTGTTTTTTCGAGATCCAAAATTTTTGAATATGTACTTTCTGTCCAACTTTCACGATTCCAGCGGTAACTCCATAATTCTTTTATATTTTGTATATCAAGATCCTTATCTGTCTGAGTTTCAACAACTCTAAAAGATGACCACAATTGGAAACTCCTAGTACTTTTTTTTGACATTAGAGACCTTAATCTATCTTTGAGTGAACTTTTCTCATATAATTCTGATTTTTCTTGTCTTACTTCTCTGTCTAAATCATGTAGCATTTTCCAACTTTCTAAGCAGTTTGGATCCTTCTCCAGCATATACAGGCCAGCCAAACGGGACATCTGCAATTGAATTGTCTCAAGGATGATGTCAACAGCGTTAATTTTGTCACTATCAATTGCATCTAGCTCACTGGAAAGAGTTTCTAGTATTTCCACAATATCTAATTGATTTTGTTTCGAAATATTTTGTTTTGATAGATAATGATACAGTTTGTCTTGTATCCTGTAGATTTCACAATAGTCATCTTGAATATCCAATGTTTTTAATTTCTGTTGGCTCATCTTACATTTGTCTTCTAACTTCTTATGTTTCGCGTTGACGGAGCAATCAGTTTCTGCTTTTTCTGGCAACTTTGCTTTGGCATTTCTTTTTCCTCCTTCTATTTTCTCAGACTTTCGGGTCAGAGTTTCAGCTATCTCGTCACTTCTCACTTCCTCCTTGTGAGTCTCATAGCAGCCATTTTTTTCCTCTGTTTTGATGGAACGGCTGATTTTTTCTCGGTTTAATAAATTTGTTTTGGCTTTTCCATTTCCTTGTGTGCTCTTGTCAAGTGTCTGCAATATTTTTCTGTTTGGTAGCGCTTCAATTACGTTACAGGTGCTGGATTTCTTACTTATTTGGGTGGAGTTTTCGATTTTTGTTTGAATAGGTGTTCCTGTTCCATTTTCTCTACCCTCAAACTTTTTTTCCGGTACTGCTGTATCAACTGATTGATTTTCTCCATCCTTAGTCTCAAAAACTTGTTTCAATTTTTTTTACCGATACCCAATTTTGGCCACTTTCATTGAAGCATTCCTGTTTCACATGTGAATTTTGGAGTCTTTGAATCATTCTCCACACACGGCCCTCCTTATGGACTATCTTCCGCGCATACAAATGTCTAAATCCTTCGGGATACATGATTAATGTAATGCTTATAATCAACTAAATGACGAACTTCAATTACATATTTTTATATAGACACGTTGACGTCATTTGTTGCTTAAAGTTGTAGTGACGTCATTTTTAGACATTACTTCATTTTAACTGACTCACCTTAAAATGATTTCATAAAATAGAATACTAATTAGAGAACCTTTAAACTTGTGTTTTTGCTACGCTTTAATAAAGTTTGTTAATTTCTCAAATCATCGCATGTGTTTCATGAAAGAAAAGAGTGTTAAATTTCAGTTGAAGAATACTAGTCTTTGTTATTGATTACCATCATTAAAAGCCGTACATACCTTTTTCTGTTAAATTAACCAAGAATAAAAGCCTTAGTTGTAATCAACTAAATGACGAACTTCAATGACATATTAGTATATAAACACGGTGACGTCATTTTGTGTTTAAAGTTGTAATGAGGTTACATTACTTCATTTTAGCAGGCTGATTTCATAAAATAGAATGCTAATTAGAGAACCTTAAAACTTGTGTTTTTGCTACGCTGTAAAAAAGTTTGTTAATTTCTCTAATCATCGCTTGCGATTCATAAAAGAAAAGACTTTCAGCTGAGAAATACTGCTCTTTGTTATTGATTACCATCATTAAAAGCCATATATACATTTTTCTGATTAATTAACCGAAAATAAAAGCCAATCGTTGTATCTTAAATAAAAGTATATGAAAAAATCCCTGCAGTCAATAACCGTTACTATTTTTTCTTTTCCTCTATCAAATATACCGCGGCTAGTATATTATCTATTCTTATTTCTACCAATCTGAGAATTAAAATCACCTCATAAAATAATCATATTTCTACCTAGGATCCTATCTGTTTGTTCATGAAGCAACTATATCCTATTTATCTATTTGTTCATGGATCCTATCTATTTTTTTTTTTTTTTGAGTCACTAAAAGTTTCACCTGTCGATTTTAGAGGAGCATATACCAATAACCGTATACTTTTTTGGCGGGTGGGGGTGGGGGAGTTACACAAAAAAACTAGAAACATCGCATAAAATTGCTTATATGCATTTATGTCATTAAGTCAGACCAGCATTTCAGGAGTTGGGGGGGGGGGGGGGCTTGCAATTAAGCAAACAAGCTACAATTAAGCTGAAGTAGCCTAAAATTAAGCAAAAAAGATTATTTTCAATGCAGATATTAAGTACCATATGTTTTCGAGAAAGTTTTCATCTAAGCGTTAAATATAAATATGAGGTTCAGATAGCATTCTGAATGGTGCATTTTGAATTGCCAATCTGAGGTTTAATCTGTCAATCAGTTTAATCTGAGGGAATACGTGCCAAGTTTTAATCTTTCTAAATAGGACTGAGACTTGCCATTTTCATATAAAGAGAGCCAACATAGTAAATTGAATTAATTCATAGACCTCGTAAGTTTTTTTGGAGGGGAGGGGACTAATTCAATGTGAGGAAGCCGTAAGAGCTACTCATCTCCTTTTTTCATTGTTTTTTATTGGTAAATAACTCTATCAACAACAAAAATATAACTTATAAAAAGGAAAAGCGTGGCGCAAAGAGCGTGGCGTTAAGGAGGTTTCATGTAACTCCCTACTTTCAGTTTAAAAAAAACTTGGTTTCTTTTTTTTTTATTTAATTTTATAACGTTTTTGAATTAATGCATGTTTGATTTTGGCTCCGCACATAAAAATTAAAACAAAATTAGCATTTTTTTCGAGGGGAGGGGAATGGCTTTCCCTCAGCTTTATCGGGCGATTTTGAGGAAAAAAGGGGTAGGGGAGGAGGCCCAGTTGCCCTCAAATTTTTATTTTATTTAAAAAGGTAACTAAAACTTTTAATTTTTTATGAACGTTTTTATTAGTAAAAAATATACGTAACTTACGAAATAAATTACGTAACGAACTATATTCTTATATTTTTATTACGTATATGAGGGAGTTTGCCCCCTCGTTTATTCCTCGCTCTTTATGCTAAAATTTAAATTTTTTGCCCAATTCTTTAAGAATGACTCCTGAATCATAAAGGCTGTAGAAAAAATAGTTGAAATTACTAAAAATGCTTTAGGGTAAAGAGTGAGGTATTTAGGAGGAGACAAACCCCTCATATGCGTACTATGTTTCCACTATGTTGAACAAAATGGCAATCTCAAAATTTTGATCCGTTGACTTTGTAAAGAAAAAAAAAACTAGCATGAGAGGGGGCCTAGGTGCTCCCAAATTTTTGTTCACTTAAAAGGGGCACTAGAACTTTTAATTTTCGTTAGAATGAGCCCTCTCACGACATTCTAGGACCACTGGTTCGATACGATCCCCCCTGAGAAAAAAAAAGAAGCAAAAATAAACAAATAAATACCCACCCGTGATAGATCTTCTGTCAAAAAATACTAAATTCCACGTTTTTGTAGGAGCTTGAAACTTCTACGGTAGGGTTCTCTGATACGCTGAATGCGATGGTGTGACATTCTATAACTTTTAAGGAGTGTTTCCCCCTTTTTCCAATTTTTTTTTCAACAGAGAACTGAAAATTAGAAACAAAAAAATCAATAAACAAAAAAATACAACGATTCATACAAAGAAACGCTATTCTTATGTATTCATAAAATGATATATCTACTCAAAATCATTAGTTGTGGTGAAAATAAATTTGTTTCATTTGGTTTTTATTTTGAAGCCAAAATGTAACATATTTTCCTTTTAACACAAGTTAGACCATGCAAATACAAGAACGCCATCTATTTCAAAACAAAGATAACTTTTCCAAGATTTGAAGCATAGAATAACAATGTGTGTGTCTTTCTTGCCATTGATAGCATTTTGCATTCCGCGTGCAATAAAATTTACTTGTAGCGTTCCGTTTTGGACATTTTGCTAGACAGCTTAAATACTCTGTACAAAATACCCTCTTTATTGGGGGCTGTTTTGCCTTGTACGTAAAATGCTGTTAAAAATTACGCTCTTGTTCCGTTTCAGTTTTGTCTGACATCTATAATTTTTTTATTAATAAAATAAGAGAATATAGGAGATAAAATAAGAGAAGACATATTTTTGTTATGTGAGCACACGATCTGAATATCTATTTCACAAATGATATCCAAGTTAATAACAAACAACTTAAGAATAAAAAAAATATATCTAATCTATGAAATTCAAAGTAGTTCATGATTTTTTCTTACTTACACCATTATGTTTTATACCTCTTTCCAGATGCCTAAAATTTTAACCCAATCCCCATTGGCATTTTAAAATATTATCCCTTCTCCTACAGAGAAATGCAATAGGCAAGTCCGGGTGTAACGTGGCACGTACAAACTACCTTTCAACAATTGCTACTTAGTAAACATATTTTTTATGCTTTGGTTTAAATCCTCTTATTCCACTCCCCCACTAAAAAAAAAAACAACAAAAAAACAAGATGATAGACTGCAAAAATATAAATCGTAAGAAACTAACTATTTTGTCTAATGCAAAGGCATAGAACAATGCCAAATTTTGAATCGGACATAAACTTAAGTACTCACAATCCAAGTTCAAAAGAAATCTAAACCCTAGAAAATTTACTTGGTTAATAAATCTGGATTTTGGCGAATGTACGGTGAAACTGACGGCATATAAGATGGTCATCTATAGAAAATCAAGAGAGAAATTCAAAAGAGAGCAAACAATTTAAAATTTAAACGCGTCGGACTGGACGTCAGACCGTTCGCCATCCAGTCCGATAGTCCGACAGTCTGAACGTATCAGACTGTTGGCCTATAGTAATATCCTTTTTTTAATCCAAGTTCAAATCTTGAAGTTGGGAAATTTTTATACGAAGGTCCTCTTTGCACTTATTTAAAACTTTACTGTTAAAAAATTGAACAGAATGAAATAATTATTCTGAATCTTAGCAATCTACGTCATTGTGTTGCGGAGCAACACTACTGCTTTCGTAGTTTTTTTTTTTTTTTTTTTTTTTTCACCGTGATCAGCGACCTGTAGCTCCGAAGTGGTAAGAGTTAAAAATTTGAGATTTTTCAGAGGGAAGGGAAACGTGAAACAGAGTAAAAAAGTTCCAGAGAAGTTCCTAAAATTTCTAACAGTTTTCCATAAAAAAAATAAAACCGTTTTTTTCTTAGAAACTCTGCGTTCGATGTTTGGCGTCAAGTTAAGACGACCCTAGCTTCGGAAATAAACTTGTTAGAAATACAGTTATGCTGAACTCATGTAGAACTTTCATTTGTCTCTTCGAGAACCGGAGCACAAAATTCCGTAGCTCTTACAGATTTCCCGGAAATAATTCCGGAAAAGTCCATCTCGTTCCGATTTTTTTGGAATTTTCTCAAATTTTCGATTTTGATGTTTCTTATATTTTTATCGAGTAGTGCTATGAAAAGTATGCAAGAAGAAGTGAAGTGTTCTATATACCAAGTTGCTTCGTTCTCTAAGAAATAATTTCCGAAGTTTCGACGTTCTAGAGGTAACTTCTGTTCTGGACCAGCTAGAATTTTTTTTCCAACGCGGTTCGACAGATCTCGATCTCCTAACAACTGGAGCTTACAATAGTTTCTCCGAAATAAAATTCCTTCTGTGGGTTTTTCTATTTGGAAGTTTTGTCACGCCCTCGGGGAAATTTAAATTTTTTGGTGAATTTGGTTTGTTTTATATTTTCCTAGCTTAGACCATCACAAGTTAAGCAGAAAGCTATAAGACGTTATTTCCGTATCTCTTTCAGATTTCTCGGAAATAATTCCCGAAATGTGCATCTCGAAACATAATACTTCGAATTGGCGTCAAGTTAAGACGGCCCTAGTTTCGGAAGTAAACGTTTTAGAAATAAAATAATTATGAACTCATATAGAACTTTTATTGATGTTTCTCGTTTATTTCTGGACCAGCTAAACATTTTACCAAACTCAGTTTAGTAGGAGCTCGAAATAAAACCATATCAAAGATGCTTCAAGATAACAATCGAAGCCGCATTAGAAAAATATCCTCTGAAGGACATAATGGAGACTGTTGCTCCACAACTGTGCCCTAAAGAACAGGGCACAGTTGCTCCAACACTTCCCGTTGCACAGGCAACGGAGGTCTAGTTTTAAGCTGAATCCCAAGCTTTAACTTGCTACATTTCTTTGAACTAAAATGAGATGGATTTCACAAAAAAAACTTAATAAGTGTTTTCCAAATAGGAAAGACTTCAGCATTTTGAGTTTCTAAGGAAGTTACTTTTGATAACAGCCAGAGCTGTGATAGTCCCATAATGCTGGATAACCATCAATAAAGCGCTGTATATAGAAGTATTCTTAAACTTTATTGTTTTCAATTCAATGCTAAGACTTCAACTAGAACAAAATGAGCCGGTAGCAACGAGGTGAGATTTAAAAAAACTTTTCGTTTAGCTTAGGTTTAATATTCAATAGTCATCTTTTTCACTTGTTAATTTTTTTTTAATGAACAGGGAGGAAGAAACTTCAATTTCACGTTAGTAATTTACAACTATTTAAAGAAAAAATAATAATTAAATTTAAAGAATTAGCTTATGACTAATATTAAGTCAGTATGAAGGAAGAAAATCTGATTCCAAGTAAATATTTTTTTTAATTATTCGAAGAAACAAACAATAGTGCTTTAGTTTGCGACTAATATTTGATATTTCTCTTTTTCAGACTTTTTTTTGAGTCAATATCGAGGAAGGAAAGTCAATTCCAAGTAAGTAAATTATTAAGTCAAATTTTCGTGTGATAGTAAAAATTATCTGAATAATGTTTCAAAAAATATTACATCTTTGACAGGGGCGTAAGTTACTATGGACAATGGGAGGGGGGCAACTGCCTCCTCCAGCCCTAGTTTGCCACCCCCCCCCCCAGGTGCAATGTATTTTCTACTAATAATCTTATAATAACTAAGATAAGCCTGTATAATTCTTGCATCCAGAGAAACAGGTAAGTTTTCTTCAGTATATCCTTGCCTTTATGGTGTTATTCCAAAGCTAGAAAAAATGTCAAGTGTCACCCATTACCAGATGACACTGATATCCTGATGACTTAACCGCGTTAGCTACTTGTCTTACTACACTTATTCCGTAATTTATTGGTAAAACTAACTGGAGTTTAGAATCAATAATCATGCAACATAATGTTTCAAAAGATATTACATGTTCATCAGGGGCGTAATTTGCTGTGGGCCAGGGGGGGAACAGTCTCCTCCAGATCCCAATTTGCCCCCACTCCCAGCTGAACTTTATTTTGTACTAATAATCTTTTAATAACTAAGATAAGCCTGTATAATTCAAGCATCCAGAGAAAGGTCAATTTTCTTTAGTATATCCTTGCCTGTATGGTACTTTATGGCTCATTTTTCTTTTTTCACTGTCATCTTCACTGGATTTTGAAAAAATTGGCTCCAACTTTGCCCCCCCCCCCAGGATATTGACAAAATTACAACACTGATGATTAAGATCTAATGAAAAACCTGGATTTCAGTTATCAGCGTTCTCATATTCAATTATTTTACTTTGCATGTTTTTAGTTCTTTTCCTAGGAAAAAGAAAAAACGGGTTATTATGTACATTGTCCAGAACTGCTTTTTCCTTTGTCTACGAATCAATCGGTTTTAATCCAAAGTCTACAAGCCAAAGCCAAATTAATCCAAATTAATCCAAAGCCAAAGTCTACCATTGTGCAGTTTTGAAGAGCCTATTTTGCACTGTAATTGCTAGTTTGTTAAGTGCACCATTTTGTCGGTATTTTTTCCAACAGCTGAAAAAAGGTCAGACTGAAAAAAAGCTGACCCCATGCCAAATTTTCTATTCCTCTTGGAGCTTGTTTCAATTTCTTGTTCCACAGTCAATAATAAAAAGATGAATTAAAAAAAGGATAAAAATGTTTTCACATTAAATGCAACCATAATATTTCGATATTTTTGTAATTAACGTAAAATTAAACCGAACTATCTTTAGATACTAAATATTTTCGGGGTCGTGAGAAACCAGAGAGGCTCCATACCTCGAAGTCCATATCCACCCCGTTGATGTTACCATCCTCAACAGGTCTTATAACCCCAGCATGCAAAAGCATAGTGAAGAAATAATAATGGGCTGTCGAACTTCCAGCTGGACAAGGGAATGTCTTTGATAATTTACTTCGTCCAATTCACTCAACAGCTAATTGACAAGCATTTGACCTAAGATGATGATTAATATGAAACAAATTTTTTACAGTTTACACATATTGTCAAATAATTACCCTCTCAAAAGAGGGAACGAATTTTTTTTCAAGATTTTTTTGTTTTGGGAAAAAACTGAATTGCATGATAGAATTTTTAACTTGTAGATTTGAACATGCTATGCATAGAGGGGAAATTTAATAATTTATGATTTCAGATCCTGATTTGAAGAGGAGCCAACTTCAAATTCCATTTTCTGAGCCCCATTTATTTAGTAATTACATACCAAGTAAAATACACACAGAAAAAGTTTACTTGACTAGTAAAACCCTGACTTATTTTGGGGTTTTCCATAATTTTATAGCGTATCCGAAGGAATAAGCTGTTGGGAGGAGTATTAGAGCAAGAGTTATAACTTATGTAGAATAACACATCTATTATAAATAAGATTAATATATTGAAATCTCACGTTATTATGGGCAATAATTTTTCACGCTATTGCCCATAGATTCATTATTCGATCAAACAAATCACACAGGAAGCGAACTAATAGAAAAAAAAACAGAAAATAAGTGATCCATTACGCCTCCATATATGTGTCGAATTAGTATTTATGCAAATATACCGTCTTCGAAGCTTCCGATTTCGCACTATATAAGATATAGACCTCAGAGCGTTATCATCAAGATCATAAGCGAACCTAGTTAACTACAAAATTTCAAATCAGTTCTATATTTCCTATTTCACAAGCTTTTCTCAGGTCAATTTTTTTCTTTATGTTTAAGTTTTTATTCTCAAAAATCTATCACTTCCAAATTAGATTTTTTTTTCTCTTAAAACCTTTGAAAGCGGACTGGATATGAATAGACACTCTACATCAGCAAATGGATTAGAAATAGAGTTATTGAAAAAAAGAAAATAGCTAAACATTAAATATAATTTTCAGAAAGAAAAACAGAAGTTATAAAAAGAAAATTGGATTTGGTACTTTTCATGATAAGATTTGTAATATAACTAGATAGGTTAAATCGATAAAAGATTGATGACTGCAGTCGGTAGGGAGTAAGGGGGGTGGGCTACATCCTCGGGGAATTGTTTCATAGTTTTACTTTTTACTTCTAATATCGAACCGATACTCAATTAATTCACCAAATTCTCTTGTTTGCAATTGAAATACCTAATAAGCACGAATCAATTCCTATTCTATAGAGGTTTCGAGCTCTTATCTGCAAAAACGTAAAATTTTTAATTTTTTTTACCAGAATAAAGATCACGGATGTGGTTTTTCTCAGGGATGACCGTACCGGACCAATAGTCATAAAACATCAGGAGAGGGTTCACTTGAACGGAAATTAAAGTTTATAGTGTTCTTTTTTATGTGACCAAAATAATTGGAGGGCAACCAGCCCCACTCAAACGTCCCTTTTCTTTCAAAAACCGTTCGATCAAAATTTTGAGATATCCACTTGTTCAGCATAGCTAAAAGGTTACAAAACTGCATGCATACATAAGCGGTATCACCCTATACTCTTTTTCTATGGTTTTCAGTTTTAATAAGCAGTACTAGGAGACCAAACTTCAATTTGTGAGAGGAATTTCAGACATAAAATGACATTCAGTGTACCCCTCCAACCTCCCCTCCGATAATGTATACCCCGAACACCCTGACACACGGAAGAAAATGTTTGTATGATTTTTTCAGATTCCCATCTAAAACATAGAAAAATAACCCTGAAGTACAGTGTAATTACTAGGACACCAGCAAAAATTTTGAAAATGATCTTTTTTAAATTTTCATGGATAAAATTTGTCCCGCCCTTCACAAATTCTGATAGGCATCATTCTCATCATTTCTTTAAAAAAAAGATCTAAAGGAAATATTTTTCTCCCAATATATTTCCGTTCATTACTGACAATTTACTAAAAAATGTATTCTTAATGTTTTTCAAGGAAAAGTAAAGA
Organism: Artemia franciscana; assembly: GCF_032884065.1. Lineage (NCBI taxonomy): Eukaryota > Metazoa > Arthropoda > Branchiopoda > Anostraca > Artemiidae > Artemia > Artemia franciscana. Next base: position 26,599,410 of record NC_088882.1, on the reverse strand, counting down.
ACTCCATTATACCAAAAATAAGAACAAATAGAATCAAATAATCTACCCAGCGTAAAATCGTTACAAATCAGCATCAATAAATAAATGAAACCCAAAACGAACAGAAATTACAATAAATAACCGAGTCGAACTCAAAACAAGCAGAAAATAAAATGATTAAAACGCACAGCCACTACGCCTACTCAAGTCCAGAATATAATTTGAACTTCACTGAAAAAAATTATATTTTTTTTTACTTTGAAAACTTAAATAACTAGAAAATTATTAAAATTTTAAACAATAAATATGAGCATATGTATATTAAACTGACAACACATATTCTTTTGTATTTTTTCATTAGAGTGCAAATTATGTTCTGGCCTTGAGAAGGCATAGGGGTTGTGAGCCCTATCCATGTTAGTTTGTGCTAGTTTTGAGTTCGACTTGGCTATTTATTGTAATTTCTGTTTGTTTTGGTTTTGGTTTATTGGCGGTAGTTTTTCTAGTGCGCTTTTTTAAGAGACCAAAAAAATTGGAGGGCACCTAGGCCCCTTCCCAAACTAATTTTTTTCCAAAGTCGCCGGATCAAAAGTTTGAAATAGCCATTTTGTTCAGCATAGTTAAAAAACCTAATAACTATGTCTTTGGGGACGATTCAATCCCCCAGAGCTCCCGGGGAGGGGCAGCAAGTTACAAACTTTGACCTTTGTTTACATATAGTAATGGTTATAGGGAATAATTTATACAAGAAGTGGTGTAAAAAGTTACATCTCGGAAACAACAGTATTCTGCTCTCAATATTGACAGTATTCTCTATATTGAGCCGGTTCGCTCCTTACTACAGTTCGTTACCACGAACTGTTTGATATATCTTTTGTCTCTGATCAATCGACTTATCATCTCCGCAATTCCAACAAGTTACTTGTTCTTCACACTGCATTGGTGAAATCTGACTTCAACCCTCTGACATCTTGCAACAGGATCTGGAACACGCTCCCAGAGTTCGTACGAATCTACCACTCGTTTGGTATGTTCAAAAAGTATGTTAGAGATTTTCTAGCTAGTAAATAATTTTGTTTGTTTGTTTTTGTTTTTGTTTGTTTTTTCATTCCGGTTTCCCTCGGAGTTGATGTCTCTGGATTGAGTTGGATATTTAATTGAGTTAGTGAAATCATGTGCTACCCCCTGCCTAGCTTGTCATTTTTGGGGATTATTAAGGTGAGCGACTCATCTTTGTTTTTGGATTTTCTTTATATATTTTTTTTTTGTGTTGGTATTTTTTTTCTGCCCTGTTCTTTCCCGGCCATGGAGCCTAGTGGGGGACATTGTCTTGAAGTAATTTTTTGTTTATGAATTTTATTGTTAAATAAAGAACTCAGAAAATGGTGGATATAAGCAATAATTTGTTCGTGTTGTTTTCTTGCCAATCTTAGCATTTAATTTTTCTTATGCAGCCTTATAACTATGATTTTTATTTGATAATAATGTGAAATGTCTTTGGCTTGTGGTTGTTATTAAATTGAAAAAAAACACAAGTTTTTTTAAACAAAATATTTTCTTTCATTCATTTCGGTCGTTTGAAAATCGCTTAACTTGTGACTTTCATCTTCATAAAAAAAGTTTCGTCTTCTTTGGCCGTTCTGTTACTATGCCTTACAAAATTAGTTCCGCAAATATAATATATTTAAGTTACAGGGAGAATCTTTTCAAGGAGAAATTTGTGGTGAGGACAGGGATTTTTCCATGGATGGGGGGCTGGATTTCCCGACACTATTTAGAAAACGATTACAATACAATAAAAATACGTTCTTTGAACTAAAGGTGAGAAGCAGCATTAAAGCTTAGAACCAACAGAAAATAATATTTATATGAGGGTGATCGTCTCTCTTCAGCAGCTCGCTTTTACGCTAAAGTTTTTTTTTTTTTAATTTAAAAGAGGTTATTATTCTAATTAAAAGACCTTTGCGATTCAGAAGTCATTCTTAAACAACTGGAACTAAAATCAAACTTAGGTTATTATAAGGGTTAATTATAAACTCAGGTTATTAGTTTAAAAAAGTAGAACTAATAGACAAATTTCGTTTTAATTATTCATATACGGTAAGCCAGAATCAAAACCTGCATAAATTTAAAAATATTCAGAAATTAAATTTAAAAAATTATTTTTTTTAACTAAAAGTAAGGAGTGACAATAAAACTTAAAACAAACCGTATATGAAAAGTGCTGTTTCCTCCTCAAATCTTTAGGCTCTTTAGGCTAAAGTTTTTTATTGTTTTAAAAATAGAGATGTGAGAAAGAGTCAAACTTGTACAGGTGGAATTTTTTCCTCTGAAATATCCAAAAACGCAATCCTTAATTTCTTAAAACTAGAACATTATACATACATATATATATATATATATATATATATATATATATATATATATATATATATATATATATATATATATATATATATATATTGCTCTTTACGCTAAAGTTTTTTAACTGTTTAAAAAGAAGAGTTGAGAGAAAGAGTCAAACTTTAGCGTAAAGAGCGGGGCGTTGATGAGGAAGCAGCCCCTTTCATATACGAAGTAATTTCTGTTCGTTTTAAGTTTTAATGTCGCTCTTTACTTTCAGTTAAAAAAACTTTTCATCATGTTTTTATAGTTTTCACGTTTTCATCGTTATCACGTGTTTTTATTTGTCAATGAGTTTATTTCCTTATATTCAAATTTGTTTTGCATACAAAACAATTAATTTGTTTTGTACTTTAAAGAGGTTCTAAAAAATAGAACTAAATAAATATAATAAACTGCCAAAATAGATAAATAAGTACAATTCGCAAAAAGAATGTTCTCTGGTATTTATCTGAGCCTAATTGCCGGGTTGAACCACGCTGATTTTTTGGTTTCAGCCATATATTTTGATGGCTGAATATATATCTAATAATTTGAATCACACTGTTGTTAATCGCCATTACAGAAGTTAAATGCATACTGTGTAATCACGTAGGTAATATTGTAGACCGCAAGATTTTAATTACAACCATAATTAAAATAGCGCTGTTACGTGAGGCTCTTACAGTCAAGAAACACAGACGAATTGGGCTGTACAACCGTGAAACGGAATACGCAACATGAACGTGAACATAGCGATTGTAAAATCCAAAGATCATACGTCATCGGTTCTCTCTGCATCGATTGGTGCAAATATGTAAGAGCTATGCGGTTTGTGTATATAACGAAATGAATTCGTCAAAACTTTCTAGTTGTGAAACTAACTTACACCAAGCAACAACACAATAGATATTAGCATGGATCCAAGTTTTGAATTAGAAATACCTTTTTATTGTAACTTTCCACCCTTTGGACCAAATACTACCTTTTTGGAACAACTTGGCGACGACTCTACTTTGGAGAGGAGTTTAGATGAACCATGTATGTTCCAACAGTCTGACTTCCCACCCCTTGGACCAAATACAACCCTTTTGGAACAACTTGACAATGATTCTAATTTGGAAAGGAGTTTAGATGAACCATGTATGTTCCGACAGTCTGACTTCCCACCCCTTGTTTTGGAACAACTTGGCAATGATTCTAATTTGGAGAGGAGTTTAGATGAACCATTTATGTTCCGACAGTCTGACTTCCCACCCCTTGGACCAAAAACTACCATTTTGGAACAGCTTGGAAATGATTCTAATTTGGAGAGGAGTTTAGATGAACCATGTATGTTCCGACAGTCTGACTTCCCACCCCTTGGACCAAATACTACCATTTTGGAACAACTTGGCAATGATTCTAATTTGGAGAGGAGTTTAGATGAACCAAGTATGTTCCGACAGTCTGACTTCCCACCCCTTGGACCAAATACTACCATTTTGGAACAACTTGGCAATGATTCTAATTTGGAGAGGAGTTTAGATGAACCATGTATGTTCCGACAGTCTGACTTCCCACCCCTTGGACCAAATACTACCATTTTGGAACAACTTGGCAATGATTCTTATTTGGAGAGGAGTTTAGATGAACCATGTATGTTCCGACAGTCTGACTTCCCACCCCTTGGACTAAATACTACCATTTTGGAACAACTTGGCAATGATTCTAATTTGGAGAGGAGTTTAGATGAACTATGTATGTTCCGACAGTCTGACTTCCCGCCCCTTGGACCAAATACTACCTTTTTCGAACAACTTGGCAATGATTCTAATTTGGAGAGCAGTTTAGATGAACCATGTATGTTCCGACAGTCTGACTTCCCACCCCTTGGACCAAATACTACCATTTTGGAACAACTTGGCAATGATTCTAATTTGGAGAGGAGTTTAGATGAACCATGTATGCTCCGACAGTCTGACTTCCCACTCCTTGGACCAAATACTAACATTTTAGAACAGCTTGGCAATGATTCTAATTTGGAGAGGAGCTTAGATGAACCATGTATGTTCCGACAGTCTGACTTCCCACCCCTTGGACCAAATACTACCATTTTGGAACAACTTGGCAATGATTCTAATTTGGAGAGGAGTTTAGATGAACCATGTATGTTCCGACAGTCTGACTTCCCACCCCTTGGACCAAATACTACCATTTTGGAACAACTTGGCAATGATTCTTATTTGGAGAGGAGTTTAGATGAACCATGTATGTTCCGACAGTCTGACTTCCCACCCCTTGGACTAAATACTACCATTTTGGAACAACTTGGCAATGATTCTAATTTGGAGAGGAGTTTAGATGAACTATGTATGTTCCGACAGTCTGACTTCCCACCCCTTGGACCAAATACTACTTTTTTCGAACAACTTGGCAATGATTCTAATTTGGAGAGGAGTTTAGATGAACCATGTATGTTCCGACAGTCTGACTTCCCACTCCTTGGACCAAATACTACCATTTTAGAACAGCTTGGCAATGATTCTAATTTGGAGAGGAGCTTAGATGAACCATGTATGTTCCGACAGTCTGACTTCCCACCCCTTGGACCAAATACTACCATTTTGGAACAACTTGGCAATGATTCTAATTTGGAGAGGAGTTTAGATGAACCATGTATGTTCCGACAGTCTGACTTCCCACCCCTTGGACCAAATACTACCATTTTGGAACAACTTGGCAATGATTCTTATTTGGAGAGGAGTTTAGATGAACCATGTATGTTCCGACAGTCTGACTTCCCACCCCTTGGACTAAATACTACCATTTTGGAACAACTTGGCAATGATTCTAATTTGGAGAGGAGTTTAGATGAACTATGTATGTTCCGACAGTCTGACTTCCCGCCCCTTGGACCAAATACTACCTTTTTCGAACAACTTGGCAATGATTCTAATTTGGAGAGGAGTTTAGATGAACCATGTATGTTCCGACAGTCTGACTTCCCACCCCTTGGACCAAATACTACCATTTTAGAACAGCTTGGCAATGATTCTAATTTGGAGAGGAGCTTAGATGAACCATGTATGTTCCGACAGTCTGACTTCCCACCCCTTGGACCAAATACTACCATTTTGGAACAACTTGGCAATGATTCTTATTAGGAGAGGAGTTTAGATGAACCATGTATGTTCCGACAGTCTGACTTCCCACCCCTTGGACTAAATACTACCATTTTGGAACAACTTGGCAATGATTCTAATTTGGAGAGTAGTTTAAATGAACTATGTATGTTCCGACAGTCTGACTTCCCATCCCTTGGACCAAATACTACCTTTTTCGAACAACTTGGCAATGATTCTAATTTGGAGAGGAGTTTAGAACATGTATGTTCCGACAGTCTGACTTCCCACCCCTTGGACCAAATACTACCATTTTGGAACAACTTGGCAATGATTCTAATTTGGAGAGGAGTTTAGATGAACCATGTATGTTCCGACAGTCTGTATTCCCACCCCTTGGACCAAATACTACCATTTTGGAACAACTTGGCAATGATTCTAATTTGGAGAGGAGTTTAGATGAACCATGTATGTTCCGACAGTCTGACTTCCCACCCCTTGGACCAAATACTACCTTTTTCGAACAACTTGGCAATGATTCTAATTTGGAGAGGAGTTTAGATGAACCATGTATGTTCCGACAGTCTGACTTCCCACCCCTTGGACCAAATACTACCATTTTGGAACAACTCGGCAATGATTCTAATTTGGAGAGGAGTTTAGATGAACCATGTATGTTCCGACAGTCTGACTTCCCACCCCTTGGACCAAATACTACCTTTTTCGAACAACTTGGCAATGATTCTAATTTGGAGAGCAGTTTAGATGAACCATGTATGTTCCGACAGTCTGACTTCCCACCCCTTGGACCAAATACTACCATTTTGGAACAACTTGGCAATGATTCTAATTTGGAGAGGAGTTTAGATGAACCATGTATGTTCCGACAGTCTGACTTCCCACCCCTTGGACCAAATGCTACCATTTTGGAACAGCTTGGCAATGATTCTAATTTGGAGAGGAGTTTAGATGAACCATGTATGTTCCGACAGTCTGACTTCCCACCCCTTGGACCAAATACTACCATTTTGGAACAACTTGGCAATGATTCTAATTTGGAGAGGAGTTTAGATGAACCATGTATGTTCCGACAGTCTGACTTCCCACCCCTTGGACCAAATACTGCCATTTTGGAACAGCTTGGCAATGATTCTAATTTGGAGAGCAGTTTAGATGAACCATGTATGTTCCGACAGTCTGACTTCCCACCCCTTGGACCAAATACTACCATTTTGGAACAACTTGGCAATGATTCTAATTTGGAGAGGAGTTTAGATGAACCATGTATGTTCCGACAGTCTGACTTCCCACCCCTTGGACCAAATACTACGATTTTGGAACAGCTTGGCAATGATTCTAATTTGGAGAGGAGTTTAAATGAACCATGTATGTTCCGACAGTCTGACTTCCCACTCCTTGGACCAAATACTACCATTTTAGAACAGCTTGGCAATGATTCTAATTTGGAGAGGAGCTTAGATGAACCATGTATGTTCCGACAGTCTGACTTCCCACCCCTTGGACCAAATACTACCATTTTGGAACAACTTGGCAATGATTCTAATTTGGAGAGCAGTTTAGATGAACCATGTATGTTCCGACAGTCTGACTTCCTACCCCTTGGACCAAATACTACCATTTTGGAACAACTTGGCAATGATTCTAATTTGGAGAGGAGTTTAGATGAACCATGTATGTTCCGACAGTCTGACTTCCCACCCCTTGGACCAAATACTACCATTTTAGAACAGCTTGGCAATGATTCTAATTTGGAGAGGAGCTTAGATGAACCATGTATGTTCCGACAGTCTGACTTCCCACCCCTTGGACCAAATACTACCATTTTGGAACAACTTGGCAATGATTCTTATTAGGAGAGGAGTTTAGATGAACCATGTATGTTCCGACAGTCTGACTTCCCACCCCTTGGACTAAATACTACCATTTTGGAACAACTTGGCAATGATTCTAATTTGGAGAGTAGTTTAGATGAACTATGTATGTTCCGACAGTCTGACTTCCCATCCCTTGGACCAAATACTACCTTTTTCGAACAACTTGGCAATGATTCTTATTAGGAGAGGAGTTTAGATGAACCATGTATGTTCCGACAATCTGACTTCCCACCCCTTGGACTAAATACTACCATTTTGGAACAACTTGGCAATGATTCTAATTTGGAGAGGAGTTTAGATGAACTATGTATGTTCCGACAGTCTGACTTCCCGCCCCTTGGACCAAATACTACCTTTTTCGAACAACTTGGCAATGATTCTAATTTGGAGAGGAGTTTAGATGAACCATCTATGTTCCGACAGTCTGACTTCCCACCCCTTGGACCAAATACTACCATTTTAGAACAGCTTGGCAATGATTCTAATTTGGAGAGGAGCTTAGATGAACCATGTATGTTCCGACAGTCTGACTTCCCACCCCTTGGACCAAATACTACCATTTTGGAACAACTTGGCAATGATTCTTATTTGGAGAGGAGTTTAGATGAACCATGTATGTTCCGACAGTCTGACTTCCCACCCCTTGGACTAAATACTACCATTTTGGAACAACTTGGCAATGATTCTAATTTGGAGAGTAGTTTAGATGAACTATGTATGTTCCGACAGTCTGACTTCCCACCCCTTGGACCAAATACTACCATTTTAGAACAGCTTGGCAATGCTTCTAATTTGGAGAGGAGCTTAGATGAACCATGTATGTTCCGACAGTCTGACTTCCCACCCCTTGGACCAAATACTACCATTTTGGAACAACTTGGCAATGATTCTTATTAGGAGAGGAGTTTAGATGAACCATGTATGTTCCGACAGTCTGACTTCCCACCCCTTGGACTAAATACTACCATTTTGGAACAACTTGGCAATGATTCTAATTTGGAGAGTAGTTTAGATGAACCATGTATGTTCCGACAGTCTGACTTCCCACTCCTTGGACCAAATACTACCATTTTAGAACAGCTTGGCAATGATTCTAATTTGGAGAGGAGTTTAGATGAACCATGTATGTTCCGACAGTCTGACTTCCCACCCCTTGGACCAAATACTACGATTTTGGAACAGCTTGGCAATGATTCTAATTTGGAGAGGAGTTTAGATGAACCATGTATGTTCCGACAGTCTGACTTCCCACCCCTTGGACCAAATACTACGATTTTGGAACAGCTTGGCAATGATTCTAATTTGGAGAGGAGTTTAGATGAACCATGTATGTTCCGACAGTCTGACTTCCCACCCCTTGGACAAAATACTACGATTTTGGAACAGCTTGGCAATGATTCTAATTTGGAGAGGAGTTTAGATGAACCATGTATGTTCCGACAGTCTGACTTCCCACCCCTTGGACCAAATACTACCTTTTTCGAACAACTTGGCAATGATTCTAATTTGGAGAGGAGTTTAGATGAACCATGTATGTTCCGACAGTCTGACTTCCCACCCCTTGGACCAAATACTACCATTTTAGAACAGCTTGGCAATGATTCTAATTTGGAGAGGAGTTTAGATGAACCATGTATGTTCCGACAGTCTGACTTCCCACCCCTTGGACCAAATACTACCATTTTGGAACAACTTGGCAATGATTCTAATTTGGAGAGTAGTTTAGATGAACCATGTATGTTCCGACAGTCTGACTTCCCACTCCTTGGACCAAATACTACCATTTTAGAACAGCTTGGCAATGATTCTAATTTGGAGAGGAGTTTAGATGAACCATGTATGTTCCGACAGTCTGACTTCCCACCCCTTGGACCAAATACTACGATTTTGGAACAGCTTGGCAATGATTCTAATTTGGAGAGGAGTTTAGATGAACCATGTATGTTCCGACAGTCTGACTTCCCACCCCTTGGACCAAATACTACCATTTTAGAACAGCTTGGCAATGATTCTAATTTGGAGAGGAGTTTAGATGAACCATGTATGTTCCGACAGTCTGACTTCCCACTCCTTGGACCAAATACTACCATTTTGGAACAACTTGGCAATGATTCTAATTTGGAGAGTAGTTTAGATGAACCATGTATGTTCCGACAGTCTGACTTCCCACTCCTTGGACCAAATACTACCATTTTAGAACAGCTTGGCAATGATTCTAATTTGGAGAGGAGTTTAGATGAACCATGTATGTTCCGACAGTCTGACTTCCCACCCCTTGGACCAAATACTACGATTTTGGAACAGCTTGGCAATGATTCTAATTTGGAGAGGAGTTTAGATGAACCATGTATGTTCCGACAGTCTGACTTCCCACCCCTTGGACCAAATACTACGATTTTGGAACAGCTTGGCAATGATTCTAATTTGGAGAGGAGTTTAGATGAACCATGTATGTTCCGACAGTCTGACTTCCCACCCCTTGGACCAAATACTACGATTTTGGAACAGCTTGGCAATGATTCTAATTTGGAGAGGAGTTAAGATGAACCATGTATGTTCCGACAGTCTGACTTCCCACCCCTTGGACCAAATACTACCTTTTTCGAACAACTTGGCAATGATTCTAATTTGGAGAGGAGTTTAGATGAACCATGTATGTTCCGACAGTCTGACTTCCCACCCCTTGGACCTAATACTACCATTTTAGAACAGCTTGGCAATGATTCTAATTTGGAGAGGAGCTTAGATGAACCATGTATGTTCCGACAGTCTGACTTCCCGCCCCTTGGACCAAATACTACGATTTTGGAACAGCTTGGCAATGATTCTAATTTGGAGAGCAGTTTAGATGAACCATGTATGTTCCGACAGTCTGACTTCCCACCCCTTGGACCAAATACTACCATTTTGGAACAACTTGGCAATGATTCTAATTTGGAGAGGAGTTTAGATGAACCATGTATGCTCCGACAGTCTGACTTCCCACTCCTTGGACCAAATACTAACATTTTAGAACAGCTTGGCAATGATTCTAATTTGGAGAGGAGCTTAGATGAACCATGTATGTTCCGACAGTCTGACTTCCCACCCCTTGGACCAAATACTACCATTTTGGAACAACTTGGCAATGATTCTAATTTGGAGAGGAGTTTAGATGAACCATGTATGTTCCGACAGTCTGACTTCCCACCCCTTGGACCAAATACTACCATTTTGGAACAACTTGGCAATGATTCTTATTTGGAGAGGAGTTTAGATGAACCATGTATGTTCCGACAGTCTGACTTCCCACCCCTTGGACTAAATACTACCATTTTGGAACAACTTGGCAATGATTCTAATTTGGAGAGGAGTTTAGATGAACTATGTATGTTCCGACAGTCTGACTTCCCACCCCTTGGACCAAATACTACTTTTTTCGAACAACTTGGCAATGATTCTAATTTGGAGAGGAGTTTAGATGAACCATGTATGTTCCGACAGTCTGACTTCCCACTCCTTGGACCAAATACTACCATTTTAGAACAGCTTGGCAATGATTCTAATTTGGAGAGGAGCTTAGATGAACCATGTATGTTCCGACAGTCTGACTTCCCACCCCTTGGACCAAATACTACCATTTTGGAACAACTTGGCAATGATTCTAATTTGGAGAGGAGTTTAGATGAACCATGTATGTTCCGACAGTCTGACTTCCCACCCCTTGGACCAAATACTACCATTTTGGAACAACTTGGCAATGATTCTTATTTGGAGAGGAGTTTAGATGAACCATGTATGTTCCGACAGTCTGACTTCCCACCCCTTGGACTAAATACTACCATTTTGGAACAACTTGGCAATGATTCTAATTTGGAGAGGAGTTTAGATGAACTATGTATGTTCCGACAGTCTGACTTCCCGCCCCTTGGACCAAATACTACCTTTTTCGAACAACTTGGCAATGATTCTAATTTGGAGAGGAGTTTAGATGAACCATGTATGTTCCGACAGTCTGACTTCCCACCCCTTGGACCAAATACTACCATTTTAGAACAGCTTGGCAATGATTCTAATTTGGAGAGGAGCTTAGATGAACCATGTATGTTCCGACAGTCTGACTTCCCACCCCTTGGACCAAATACTACCATTTTGGAACAACTTGGCAATGATTCTTATTAGGAGAGGAGTTTAGATGAACCATGTATGTTCCGACAGTCTGACTTCCCACCCCTTGGACTAAATACTACCATTTTGGAACAACTTGGCAATGATTCTAATTTGGAGAGTAGTTTAAATGAACTATGTATGTTCCGACAGTCTGACTTCCCATCCCTTGGACCAAATACTACCTTTTTCGAACAACTTGGCAATGATTCTAATTTGGAGAGGAGTTTAGAACATGTATGTTCCGACAGTCTGACTTCCCACCCCTTGGACCAAATACTACCATTTTGGAACAACTTGGCAATGATTCTAATTTGGAGAGGAGTTTAGATGAACCATGTATGTTCCGACAGTCTGTATTCCCACCCCTTGGACCAAATACTACCATTTTGGAACAACTTGGCAATGATTCTAATTTGGAGAGGAGTTTAGATGAACCATGTATGTTCCGACAGTCTGACTTCCCACCCCTTGGACCAAATACTACCTTTTTCGAACAACTTGGCAATGATTCTAATTTGGAGAGGAGTTTAGATGAACCATGTATGTTCCGACAGTCTGACTTCCCACCCCTTGGACCAAATACTACCATTTTGGAACAACTCGGCAATGATTCTAATTTGGAGAGGAGTTTAGATGAACCATGTATGTTCCGACAGTCTGACTTCCCACCCCTTGGACCAAATACTACCTTTTTCGAACAACTTGGCAATGATTCTAATTTGGAGAGCAGTTTAGATGAACCATGTATGTTCCGACAGTCTGACTTCCCACCCCTTGGACCAAATACTACCATTTTGGAACAACTTGGCAATGATTCTAATTTGGAGAGGAGTTTAGATGAACCATGTATGTTCCGACAGTCTGACTTCCCACCCCTTGGACCAAATGCTACCATTTTGGAACAGCTTGGCAATGATTCTAATTTGGAGAGGAGTTTAGATGAACCATGTATGTTCCGACAGTCTGACTTCCCACCCCTTGGACCAAATACTACCATTTTGGAACAACTTGGCAATGATTCTAATTTGGAGAGGAGTTTAGATGAACCATGTATGTTCCGACAGTCTGACTTCCCACCCCTTGGACCAAATACTGCCATTTTGGAACAGCTTGGCAATGATTCTAATTTGGAGAGCAGTTTAGATGAACCATGTATGTTCCGACAGTCTGACTTCCCACCCCTTGGACCAAATACTACCATTTTGGAACAACTTGGCAATGATTCTAATTTGGAGAGGAGTTTAGATGAACCATGTATGTTCCGACAGTCTGACTTCCCACCCCTTGGACCAAATACTACGATTTTGGAACAGCTTGGCAATGATTCTAATTTGGAGAGGAGTTTAAATGAACCATGTATGTTCCGACAGTCTGACTTCCCACTCCTTGGACCAAATACTACCATTTTAGAACAGCTTGGCAATGATTCTAATTTGGAGAGGAGCTTAGATGAACCATGTATGTTCCGACAGTCTGACTTCCCACCCCTTGGACCAAATACTACCATTTTGGAACAACTTGGCAATGATTCTAATTTGGAGAGCAGTTTAGATGAACCATGTATGTTCCGACAGTCTGACTTCCTACCCCTTGGACCAAATACTACCATTTTGGAACAACTTGGCAATGATTCTAATTTGGAGAGGAGTTTAGATGAACCATGTATGTTCCGACAGTCTGACTTCCCACCCCTTGGACCAAATACTACCATTTTAGAACAGCTTGGCAATGATTCTAATTTGGAGAGGAGCTTAGATGAACCATGTATGTTCCGACAGTCTGACTTCCCACCCCTTGGACCAAATACTACCATTTTGGAACAACTTGGCAATGATTCTTATTAGGAGAGGAGTTTAGATGAACCATGTATGTTCCGACAGTCTGACTTCCCACCCCTTGGACTAAATACTACCATTTTGGAACAACTTGGCAATGATTCTAATTTGGAGAGTAGTTTAGATGAACTATGTATGTTCCGACAGTCTGACTTCCCATCCCTTGGACCAAATACTACCTTTTTCGAACAACTTGGCAATGATTCTTATTAGGAGAGGAGTTTAGATGAACCATGTATGTTCCGACAATCTGACTTCCCACCCCTTGGACTAAATACTACCATTTTGGAACAACTTGGCAATGATTCTAATTTGGAGAGGAGTTTAGATGAACTATGTATGTTCCGACAGTCTGACTTCCCGCCCCTTGGACCAAATACTACCTTTTTCGAACAACTTGGCAATGATTCTAATTTGGAGAGGAGTTTAGATGAACCATCTATGTTCCGACAGTCTGACTTCCCACCCCTTGGACCAAATACTACGATTTTGGAACAGCTTGGCAATGATTCTAATTTGGAGAGGAGCTTAGATGAACCATGTATGTTCCGACAGTCTGACTTCCCACCCCTTGGACCAAATACTACCATTTTGGAACAACTTGGCAATGATTCTTATTAGGAGAGGAGTTTAGATGAACCATGTATGTTCCGACAGTCTGACTTCCCACCCCTTGGACTAAATACTACCATTTTGGAACAACTTGGCAATGATTCTAATTTGGAGAGTAGTTTAGATGAACTATGTATGTTCCGACAGTCTGACTTCCCACCCCTTGGACCAAATACTACCATTTTAGAACAGCTTGGCAATGCTTCTAATTTGGAGAGGAGCTTAGATGAACCATGTATGTTCCGACAGTCTGACTTCCCACCCCTTGGACCAAATACTACCATTTTGGAACAACTTGGCAATGATTCTTATTAGGAGAGGAGTTTAGATGAACCATGTATGTTCCGACAGTCTGACTTCCCACCCCTTGGACTAAATACTACCATTTTGGAACAACTTGGCAATGATTCTAATTTGGAGAGTAGTTTAGATGAACCATGTATGTTCCGACAGTCTGACTTCCCACTCCTTGGACCAAATACTACCATTTTAGAACAGCTTGGCAATGATTCTAATTTGGAGAGGAGTTTAGATGAACCATGTATGTTCCGACAGTCTGACTTCCCACCCCTTGGACCAAATACTACGATTTTGGAACAGCTTGGCAATGATTCTAATTTGGAGAGGAGTTTAGATGAACCATGTATGTTCCGACAGTCTGACTTCCCACCCCTTGGACCAAATACTACGATTTTGGAACAGCTTGGCAATGATTCTAATTTGGAGAGGAGTTTAGATGAACCATGTATGTTCCGACAGTCTGACTTCCCACCCCTTGGACAAAATACTACGATTTTGGAACAGCTTGGCAATGATTCTAATTTGGAGAGGAGTTTAGATGAACCATGTATGTTCCGACAGTCTGACTTCCCACCCCTTGGACCAAATACTACCTTTTTCGAACAACTTGGCAATGATTCTAATTTGGAGAGGAGTTTAGATGAACCATGTATGTTCCGACAGTCTGACTTCCCACCCCTTGGACCAAATACTACCATTTTAGAACAGCTTGGCAATGATTCTAATTTGGAGAGGAGTTTAGATGAACCATGTATGTTCCGACAGTCTGACTTCCCACCCCTTGGACCAAATACTACCATTTTGGAACAACTTGGCAATGATTCTAATTTGGAGAGTAGTTTAGATGAACCATGTATGTTCCGACAGTCTGACTTCCCACTCCTTGGACCAAATACTACCATTTTAGAACAGCTTGGCAATGATTCTAATTTGGAGAGGAGTTTAGATGAACCATGTATGTTCCGACAGTCTGACTTCCCACCCCTTGGACCAAATACTACGATTTTGGAACAGCTTGGCAATGATTCTAATTTGGAGAGGAGTTTAGATGAACCATGTATGTTCCGACAGTCTGACTTCCCACCCCTTGGACCAAATACTACCATTTTAGAACAGCTTGGCAATGATTCTAATTTGGAGAGGAGTTTAGATGAACCATGTATGTTCCGACAGTCTGACTTCCCACTCCTTGGACCAAATACTACCATTTTGGAACAACTTGGCAATGATTCTAATTTGGAGAGTAGTTTAGATGAACCATGTATGTTCCGACAGTCTGACTTCCCACTCCTTGGACCAAATACTACCATTTTAGAACAGCTTGGCAATGATTCTAATTTGGAGAGGAGTTTAGATGAACCATGTATGTTCCGACAGTCTGACTTCCCACCCCTTGGACCAAATACTACGATTTTGGAACAGCTTGGCAATGATTCTAATTTGGAGAGGAGTTTAGATGAACCATGTATGTTCCGACAGTCTGACTTCCCACCCCTTGGACCAAATACTACGATTTTGGAACAGCTTGGCAATGATTCTAATTTGGAGAGGAGTTTAGATGAACCATGTATGTTCCGACAGTCTGACTTCCCACCCCTTGGACCAAATACTACGATTTTGGAACAGCTTGGCAATGATTCTAATTTGGAGAGGAGTTAAGATGAACCATGTATGTTCCGACAGTCTGACTTCCCACCCCTTGGACCAAATACTACCTTTTTCGAACAACTTGGCAATGATTCTAATTTGGAGAGGAGTTTAGATGAACCATGTATGTTCCGACAGTCTGACTTCCCACCCCTTGGACCTAATACTACCATTTTAGAACAGCTTGGCAATGATTCTAATTTGGAGAGGAGCTTAGATGAACCATGTATGTTCCGACAGTCTGACTTCCCGCCCCTTGGACCAAATACTACGATTTTGGAACAGCTTGGCAATGATTCTAATTTGGAGAGCAGTTTAGATGAACCATGTATGTTCCGACAGTCTGACTTCCCACCCCTTGGACCAAATACTACCATTTTGGAACAACTTGGCAATGATTCTTATTAGGAGAGGAGTTTAGATGAACCATGTATGTTCCGACAGTCTGACTTCCCACCCCTTGGACTAAATACTACCATTTTGGAACAACTTGGCAATGATTCTAATTTGGAGAGTAGTTTAGATGAACCATGTATGTTCCGACAGTCTGACTTCCCGCCCCTTGGACCAAATACTACCTTTTTCGAACAACTTGGCAATGATTCTAATTTGGAGAGGAGTTTAGATGAACCATGTATGTTCCGACAGTCTGACTTCCCACCCCTTGGACCAAATACTACCATTTTAGAACAGCTTGGCAATGATTCTAATTTGGAGAGGAGCTTAGATGAACCATGTATGTTCCGATAGTCTGACTTCCCACCCCTTGGACCAAATACTACGATTTTGGAACAACTTGGCAATGATTCTAATTTGGAGAGGAGCTTAGATGAACCATGTATGTTCCGACAGTCTGACTTCCCGCCCCTTGGACCGAATACTACGATTTTGGAACAGCTTGGCAATGATTCTAATTTGGAGAGCAGTTTAGATGAACCATGTATGTTCCGACAGTCTGACTTCCCACCCCTTGGACCAAATACTACCATTTTGGAACAACTTGGCAATGATTCTTATTAGGAGAGGAGTTTAGATGAACCATGTATGTTCCGACAGTCTGACTTCCCACCCCTTGGACTAAATACTACCATTTTGGAACAACTTGGCAATGATTCTAATTTGGAGAGTAGTTTAGATGAACCATGTATGTTCCGACAGTCTGACTTCCCACTCCTTGGACCAAATACTACCATTTTAGAACAGCTTGGCAATGATTCTAATTTGGAGAGGAGTTTAGATGAACCATGTATGTTCCGACAGTCTGACTTCCCACCCATTGGACCAAATACTATCTTTTTGGAACAATAGGTCTTTTTCTGGAATTTTCTGCTTTAGATGCTGATATGCTTATAAAAGACAAAATTCTTTTCAACTTCAAAGAAATTTATAGGATTGCAGTTTAGAAAATTCTCGTTTTCTGACTATCAAAATTAATTATTCCATAGGCTAGTTTTGAATTCTTTTTAAGTTAATTTTTGTTAATATGCTCTTTGTTCTTAAAAAATGTTCTTTTTGCCTAACTTTGGATATATAGAGAAAAAGAACATTTTTCTCAATTCTTTTTTGGCCCATAAAAAGGTAATTTTAGCAAAACCAGGCCACATGAGTGGAGGTAGCCCCTCCATGATACTCCTGTCGGCTGAGCAGATAATACTCACTTCACAGTAAGTGAGGGGGACTTGGAAGCTAGCTAAAATAACCTAAAAACATAGACAAACCCTTTTAGAACCCCTTCATTAACAGCTGTTAAATTAACACTATCGTTGTTTAGTTAAAACTTCTATTGGTAAAACTTAACGGACGAAAATCATAAATCAGGCAAAAGATTCCCCTGAAAAATACGGTAAACAGTTGGTAGCAGCAAGCTGTACATAAGGAGCGACAGGGTTAAATAGTTACCTCACCCCTAAAAAACAGTTTAATTATCAATACATGTATCAAAAGAGTCCGCTTGTTATACTAATTCCGAATATATAATATTCGTTAATTTTAACGTTACCCTTAAAAAAACTACAAGCCTGGGAAAATTTGCCTAATTTCCAAAAAGGGGGTATATCCCCCCACCGCCCCAAACTCAAAAAAGTCAATGAAAACCACGCCATCAGTTTCAGCATTTCACATAACCCTACTGTAGAGGTTTCAAGCTGTCAATTGCAAAAGAAAAAAAAAATTTGGGATAGCCAATTAGTTGAGTATAGTTGAAAGGTCCAATAGCTACGCCTTTGAGGATAACATCACCTCTCACATCCCCTAGGAAGAGGTGTGTATTTTGCGAAACTTACCCATTGTTTATGTATAGTATTTGTCACTGGGAAGCATACATACACTTAAGGTAGGGGTTATTTTTCACAGGGATAGTTTATGTGGAGAGGGGAGTTTTAGGAAAGAATTTTCCAGAGGAAACTTTACACTTTGAGGATTTGCCAGAATTCCTATACATGATTCTTTACATTTGTTTCAGTTTCTCTCTGGCGACTCAATTTTACACGTATTAAATAAAAAAAAACAAGTTTTTTTTTTAAATGAAAGTAAGGAGCGACATTAAAACTTAAAACGAACAGAAATTACTCCGTATATGAAAGGGGCTTTTCTTCCTCAACGCCTCCCTCTCTACGCTAAAGTTTGACTTTCTCTTAGCTCTACTTTTTTAAAAAGGAAAAAACTTTAGCGTAAAGAGCGGGGCGTTGAGGAAGAAAAGCCCCTTTCATATACGGAGTAATTTCTATTCGTTTTAAGTTTTAATGTCGCTCCTTACTTTCATTTAAAAAAACTTGTTTTTTTATTTAATTTCTGGACGTTTTTTAATTCATGCATGTTTTGATCTTGGCTCTCCGCACATAAATAATTAAAACGAAATTTGCATATTAATTTTCTTTTTGGCTAAATGGCTTTCTCATAGTTTTAACCGGAAGATTTTGAGAAAAAAAGGAGAGAGGGAGGAAGCCTAGCTGCCCTCTAATTTTTTGATTACTTAAAAAGGCAACTAGAACTTTTAATTGTTTTACGAACATTTTCATAAGTAAAAAATATTCGTAATTTACGAATTAACTTGCGTAACGAACTTCTATGTTCGTATATTTTTATTGCGTATATGAGGGAGTTCACCCCTCGTCGATACTTCGCTCTTTACACTAAAGCTTAAATTCTGTCCCAATTCCTTAAGAATGACCCTTGAATCACAAAGGCCGTAGAATAAATAGCTGAAATTACTAAAAATACTTTCGCGTAAAGAGCGAGGTATTACGAGGAGGTAAACCCCTCATATGCGCAATAATTTCTCCTCGTTTTAAGTTTTAATGCTGTTCCTCACTTTCAGTAGAAATAAAACTTCTCATATTTTATTTGTTATTTTATTTTTTCCTTGTTTTTTTTTTAAATAATGCAAAAAAATCCTGCGCCCCCTTCATTGAAAGTCTCTTCCCCCATGAGAAGTTTTTCCATGGAAAGATCCTTCCGCGTAATCCCCCACCCACATCAACTCTCCCTCCCAAACCAAAAAAATCCCCCTGAAAACGTCCATACATTACTATATGTAAACACAGGTCAAAGTTTGTAACTTGCAACCCCTCCCAGGGAGACTGCGGGGTAGTAAGTCGTCCCCAAAGACATAGTTATTAGGTTTTTTGACCATGGTGAATAAAATGGCTATCTCAGAATTTTGATCCGGTGACTTTTGGGAAAAAATGAGCGCGGGAGGGGGCCTAGGTGCCCTCCCATTTTTTGGTCACTTAAAAGGGCACTAGAACTTTTAATTTCCGTTAGAATGAGCCCTCCCGCGACATTCTAGGACGACTGGGTCGATACGATCACCCCTGAAAAAAAAAAAAAAACAAAAAAAAACAAGCATCCGTGATTTGTCTTCTGGCAAAAAATGCGAAATTCCACATTTTTGTAGATAGGAGCTTGAAATTGCTACAATAAGTTTCTCTGATACGCTGAATCTGATGGTGTGATTTTCGTTAAGATAGTATGACTTTTAGTGGGTGTTTTCCCCTATTTTCTAAAATGAGGCAAATTTTCTGAGGCACGTAACTTTTGATAGGTCAGATTAATCTCGATGAAAGTTATATATTTGAAATCAGCATTAAAATGCGATTTTTTTTATGTAGCTATTGGTATCAAAATTCCATTTTTTAGAGTTTTGGTTACTATTGAGCCGGGTCGCTCCTTACTACAGTTCGTTACCACGAGCTGTTTGAAAGATGTTTTGAGGGATTTGTTCCGTATAAGTTATCAGCGGGGTTGAAATTGTATGAAGATGCTTTTCGTGAGGAAAATTTCCTCGAAAAATCTCCGATACCGTTTTGAATGAAAATCAAGTACTTCATTTTGATGAAAATAAAATCTCAAAATTACAAAACGATCATAACCGTTTATTTATTTATTGTAAATTTTGTACCCCTAAAATTCCTGCGGCCAGGGCAAATGTCTCCCCCAAACCACCTCACAAGCTGCCTAATGCCAATTTGAAAAAAGAAAAATTTTCTGTATAACCTAGACTCTATAAGGCCTTCTCTCCCATTTACCCTTTTTACTGCAGTGACTATTTACATTGACTATGATCTATTTGTATGAAAATTTCTACAACTTGCAGGATTTACAAAGCTTGGAAACGGATTTGCAAATCGTCATCGTTTCTAGCAAATAAAAATAAACCATTGCCATCTAGTATTACCAAGGGAAATAATAAAGTGCGTATATACCGTAAACTGAAATATTAATTACATATAATGGTACTCGTCCTTAACTACCTTTTAGCAATTGCTTCTTAGTAAACATCTTTTTTTTTATCCTTAGGTTTAAGTGTTCTTAATCCTCCTATCTAAAAATAATACTCATTGACAAATAACAATAAATGTCGTTACGATGTAAACATACCGCAACACTTGCCAATAATTTCGAATGATTTTAACAAAACGTAAATTGTTTGGTCACTGTTGTTTCCCTGCAAAACAGCCGTATCTGAGAGTAGATTAAATAAAAAAAACAAGTTTTTTGAAATGAAAGTAAGGAGCGACATTAAAACTTAAAACGAACAGATATTAAGGCAGAGTGAAAAAAAGAAAGTTAATTTAACTAATTAGTTACTGTTTCTATTTTGATGCTTATTCAAAATATATAAAACTCATGAAATTTAACATTACCTGCTAGAAGTTACGTGCCTGAGATAATTTCCCCAAATTTCAAAAAGGAGGAGAAATACACCCAAAACATCAAGCGATATCCACGAAAATCACATCACCAGATTCAGCATATCAGAGAACCGTACTGTCGAGGTTTCATGATCCTCTATACAAAAATATCGAATTTTGTATTTTTAGCGAGAAAAAGATCACGAATGCAAGTTTTTTTTTTCAGGAGTGATTGTGTCAAACTAGTATACTAGAGGATCGGGACAGGGCTCATATGATTAAGTTCTAGTACCCCGTTCAAGTGATCAAAAACATTCGAAGACAGCTAACCCCCTCCCGTGCCCCATTTTCCCTAAGATCACCTGATCAAAATTTTAAAGTAGCTATGTTGTTCAGCATAATCAAAAGATCTAATAGCTACCCCTTTCAAGACGACTTTACCCCCCAGAGTCCTCAGGCGAAGGGCTACAAGCTATGAACTTATTATTACTAGCGTTTTACAAATTCCTACTGTAGAGGTTTCAAGCTGTCATTGGCAAAAATGAGACATTTGTATTTTTTACCAGAAGAAAGATCACGGATGCGTGTTTATTTGTATTTTTACCAGGGGTGATCGAATTGAACAAATGATGCTAGAATACCAGGAGAGGGCTCAATAAACAAAATTTCTAGTGTTCTTCTAGAGTGACCAAAAAGCTAGATGGTCCACAGGCCCTGCTCCTATGGCCCTACCCCACCCAAAAGTTGTTCTATCAAAACTGTAGGATAGCCGCTTTGTTGAGCATAGTTGAAAGGTCCAATAGCTACGCCTTTGAGGATAACATGACCCCTCACAGCCCCTAGGAAGAGGGGTATATTTTATGAAATTTGCACACTTGTTTACGCATAGTTTTTCTTTATTAGGAAGCATACAGACATTTTTGGAGGGGGGTATTTTTCACAGGGATAGTTTTCTGTCAAGAGGTATGTTTTGAAAGATTCTTTACATTTGTTTAACTTTCTCTCTGTCGACTCAATTTTACATGTGGAGATGTTCCACGAGAATTATCCAAAGGAAATTATCAGCGGGGTTGGAACAGTATGAAGAAGCTTTTTGTGGGGAGATTTTCCTCGGAAAATCTCTGTTATCTTTTTGAATGAAAATCAAGTTGCCATGGCAAACTGTAGAAGAAAGACCAATATAGATAATTTAAGTCAGAGGCAAGCTGGCATATGCCTTCTTGAGGATATTATATAAATGATATCTCTTTTTTCAAATAGAATTTTCCCAAGAATTCTCAGGAGAGAAAGGAAACCTGGAACTAAGAGAATAGGACGCGTTAGACCAATTTCTTTTGTTGTATACGGATGGCTTGACAAAACAATATATTCTGGAAGCCGCAAAAAGAGATTTAACAAAGACTGTCACACAACTCACAAAACAAAGGACAAGCCGTGTATTATTCACGGTTGAATGATATTGATAACCCCCAAAACACTTGAAATGGCGAGATCCGAGAAATGAAATTTATCAATCAGATATTGAAAGGGACCCTTGGACCAAATGCTACCATTTTGGAACAACTTTGCAATGATTCTAATTTGGAGAGGAGTTTAGATGAACCATGTATGTTCCGACAGTCTGACTTCCCACCCCTTGGACCAAATACTACCCTTTTGGAACAACTTGACAATGATTCTAATTTAGTCTTCAGTAAATCATTAACTATATTTTTTTTATTATTATTACTTTGCCCTATTGTCTGAATAATTCTATGCATTTTTTTCATTGTTTAATCATTCTTTTATAGCCATCTAATTACTCAAACTTTCTATATTGAACTATTTATTCTGGCTGCATAGCAATAAGTTGATTTTAATCATATGTTTGTTTATATCCTGCGACACCTGTGATCTTCTCTCAGGTACACTTGTTTTGATGATCCAATTTATCTTTTTGGAAATGTTCCCAACGGTTAAAATCTTTTGGTGTTATTGCCAAAGACACGTTTTCATCGTTATCACGTGTTCTCATTTGTCAATGAGTTTATTATTTCCTTATATTCAAATTTGTTTTGCATACAAAACACTTAATTTGTTTTGTACTTTAAAGAGGTTCTAAAAAAATAGGACTAAATAAATAAAATAAACTGCCGAAATAGATAAATAAGTACAATTCGCTAAAAAGATTGTTCCTCTGGTATTTATTTGAGTTTAATTGCTAGGTTGAACCCCACTGATTTTTTGGTTTCAGCCATATATTTTGATGGCTGAATATATATCTAATAATTTGAATCATACTGTTGTTAATCGCCATTACAGAAGTTAAATGCATACCGTGTTATCACGTAGGTAGTATTGTAGACCCCAAGATTTTAATTACAACCATAATTAAAATAGCGCTGTTGCGTGAGGCTCTTACAGTCAAGAAACACAGACGAATTGGGCTGTACAACCGTGAAATGGAATAGCGATTGTAAAATCCCAAGATCATACGTCATCGGTTCTCTCTGCATCGATTGGTGCAAATATGTAAGAGCTATGCGGTTTGTGTATATAACGAAATGAAATTCGTCAAAACCTTCTAGTTGTGAAACTAACTTACACCAAGCAACAACACAATAGATATTAGCATGGATCCAAGTTTTGAATTAGAAATGCCTTTTGATGATATTGATGCATTTTTAAATGAAATTTCACCTCAAATCAGTGATGAAGCTTCTTCAAAGGACTTCATTGAATTGCAAGTGTTTAATGAATATAGTTACGAGATAGAAGATACGTGCCACAGTATTGATGCATTTTTAAATGAAATCTCACCCCAAATCAGCGATGAAGCTTCTTCAAAGGAATTCACTGAATTGCAAGCGTTTAAAGAAAATCCAAGATACAGTTACGAGACACATGATAGTGGATCAGCAATAGTTGAAAGATATGAAGGAGATGGCAAACGGACAAAACAGGAAAATTTGGCACAGAAGAAGAAAAAGAAAAACAGTCAAATGGACAAAGAAGACACGAAAAAGAAAAACAGTCAAATGGACAAAGAAGACACGAAAAAGAAAAAAAGTAAAATCGACAAAATGGACAAAGACACGAAAAGATTGATTCAAAATCGAAAGGCTGCAAAAAAATTAAGGGACAAAAAAAAATCTGAGAAACTTATTTTGGAGAAGCAAGTTTTAGATCTTTTGCGGGAAAATCAACAGATGGAAGAAACAATTAAAGCTCAATCTCTACAAATTCAACGCCTAAAAAATGAGGTCAGTATACTTAAAGGGACAAGGTAAGTATACTTAAATATTGTTTACAATTCCTTTTAGGCAGAAGAAAGGATCAAAATTGTGTGCTCAGCTATGAGAGAACTAGGAAATAAAAGGCTCCAAAATCCTTCTGGGGAGCTCAAAGGTTTTATAAGAATTTTCTAATTTAGATGCTGATATGCTTTCAAAAAACAATATTCTTTTCAGCTTCAAAGAAATTTACAGGATTGCAGTTTGGAAAATTCTCATTTTCTGAATATCAAAATTACTTATTCCTTAAGCTAGTTTTAAATTTTTTGTAAGTTAGTTTTTATATTGTGTTTTATTTTTCTTGAAGATGGTCTTTTTGCCTCAAAATGGGAAATTTATATATATGTATAGAGAGAGAGAGAAAAAGAACATCTTCCCAGTTCTATTTTGGCATAGAAAAAGGTAATTTTAGCAAAACCAGGCGACATGAGCGAAGATAGCCTCTTCGTGATACCCCTGTTAGCTAAACAGATAATGCTCACTCCAAAAAAGTGAGGGGGACTTGGGAGCTAGCTAAAACTACCAAAATATGAGGGAGTCTGCCCCTCCTCAACCTTCGGTCTTTATACTAAAATCTTAATGTTCTATAAAACTACCACGGTCCTTGTGTTTGAGCAGTCTCTAATAAAGAATTTACAAAAAGTTAAGCCCCCCTATGCCGAATAATTTCTGCTTGTTTTAAGTTTAATTGTTGGGGAAATTTTCTTCCAAACAGTTCGTGGTAACGAACTGAAGTAAGGAGCGTCCCGGCTCAATAGTAACGAAAACTCTAAAAAATAGAATTTTGATACCAATAGTTACATCAAAAGAATCACATTTTAATGCTGATTTTTAATATATAAGTTTCATCAAATTTAGTCTCTGTCATCAAAAGTTACGAGCCTGAGAAAATTTTACTTATTTTGGAAAATAAGGGGAAACACCCCCCATACAATGGCGGGCGGGAGGAGAAGTTGATGGAGGGAGGGGTTACGTGGAAGGATCTTTCCATGGAGGAATTTTTCATGGGGGAAGAGAATTTCAATGAAGACATTCAATTTCAAAGACAGACTTGCAAGACATTCTAGCATTATTAAAAAAAAAAAACAATTAAAAAATAAACGTGAAAAGTTTTTTCAACTGAAAGTAAGGAGCATCATTAAAACTTGAAAGGAACAGAAATTATTACGCATATGAGGATTTTACTCCTCGTAATACCAACCTTTTCTTCCTCAACGTCCCGCTCTTTCTGTTAAAGTTTTTTACTGTTTTAAAAAGTAGAGTTAAGAGAAAGAGTCAAACTGTAGCGTAAAGAGCGGGGCGTCGAGGAGAAAAAGCCCTTTTCATATAAGGAGTAATTTCTATTCGTTTTAAGTTTTAATGTCACTCCTTACTTTTAGTTAAAAAACTTTATTTTTCATTTAATATTTAACATAAATCAAAATAAAAACACCTATTTAATATATTTTTCATCGAATCGACCAAAAAGACACATTAATAGTAGTAATGCTCCTTGTTTTGTCAATAATATAAGTTAAGATTACCAAAAATTATATATTTATGTCGTCAGCCTATCAACTTTTCGTTTGTTAGCATTTGAATCTAATTTATTTGAGCCATTCTAGCGATTAGAAAATAAAACAAGTTATTCAGTGTTGAAAACTTTAGCGTAAAGATAAAGGTATCAAGGTGGGGGGCAACCCCTTCATATGTGGAATGATTTCTGTTTTTTTATTGTTGCTCCTTTCTTTAAAGGAGTCTAATATTGTTTATAAAAATTATGAAAAATATAAATATTATCGGAATCAGAAATTATACTAGAATTGAGGTATCGGGTTGAATTGAACCTCCCTTCTCTTGTATTCTAATTTATAATTTTCAATGTATTTAGTTTACACTTGGATTCGTCAAACAGAAAAAAAAAGAATCTACAAGGAAATTAGAAAAGTTAGTAAAAGAAAAAAGAGGAGGTACACGGTTCATCTCCCCTTAGGTTTTAAGCCCTCCCCCAAAAAAGATATTGTTAATGTAAGAAAATTAAAAGTATAATAAAAAACAAAGAGAGTGGTAAGCCAAAACTGATGGTTTATCCTGCACACTCTATCAGATGAAGGGGAAAACCATCTCGGCTGATTCCAGAGAAACGCTGTTATGATAAAACAAGGGTATACACAGCGGTCTCTTCAATGAGAATTAAGGCACTGTAAGACTAGAAACAATTAATTAAATTAATTAATTAATTAATTATAAATAATAACATTAATTAAGAAACAAATCAATTAAAACAAGTCATAACAATAACTAATAGTCATTAATTATCACTTTTTTAAACATTAAATCCAGTTATATTCTTGTTGAATTAAGTCAACAATTGCATTACAAAACTACATCCTTGGTTATGATTACTGGATCTCTGACAGATCTCGTTAAAGAATAAAATCTATTTTTTTTTACTCATATTGTAAGTTTTTAGCTCCCAACATGCAGGCAGGATTAAATAGGTTAGGACAGGGTATTTTGTGAGACAGTACATTAGGATAGAGTTTCTCTCTCCATTTTACTGCATAGATCCATGAGGAAATTTGCAAGACCCCCCCCCCCTCTGGTAAGTGAATCTCATAAATATATTTGACTTAAAATTTCAGTGTTGTTTTTGGGAGGAAGGTTCTTTAGATTAACTAGATTCAAAGACCAATGAGGGGAGGAACACAAGTCTAGGTATATCCTGATAAAAGCATATGTTAACGTATTACACTTTAACTAGACAAACCAAATCACTTTGACCTTGTTTGTTTATGAATAGGCCTATAGTTTACTATACTGTATAAGCCTTAAGCAATGATTAAGTAGTGAATACTTACTGTTTTTAATGGAATTAAATAAATAAAATAATATGAATGATAACAAAATAATATAAATAATATTTATAGCATTATATAAATATATATAAATATATATATATATATATATATATATATATATATATATATATATATATATATATATATATATATATATATATATATATATATATATGTATATATATATACAAATTAATGATATAAATTGACAATATTATAATAAATTAATATAAAATGTTAAATAAAAGAGTGATAAAATAATTCAACATAAATGAACAAAGTCAAAACTACTCATAAAACCAAAAAAAAATTACCTCAAGCGATGGTTTCCTGAGCTTGATTGTTGTCTTCATGATTCCAATATCCTTAGTCTGTTGGCAGTTTAATCCAATTATCATACTTTTACACTCTTTACACTAGATTTTCCCTTCTCTACAATTTACACAACTCTATCACCATCAACAACTACTTTGCGAGATTTCTCTAACAGGATTTCTTCAACCAAAATAGAACCACCACTAACACCATCTACATTATTTTCGTGAGGTTTATCCTTTGTCCTTTTGAAGTTTGTTTTTTGTTTTTTTTTTTTTTTTTTTTTTTGTATTTTTTGAGGCCCTTTATTAGGTGTTTTTGTATCATTTAAAATTTGGATTTGCTCACTAGCACTGTACACAACAGGTTTTTGAACTTCTTCAACTTAGTTTTCCGTATTCACTTTACGACTCACAGATATTTTAGAACTACATTCAACTGAAGGAGGCTAAGGGAGCACCTGTTCAAAAGGAGGCTCATTCACTGTTGTCAAAGTTTACGACTGAGGTAGATGACCATCCATTTTATAGACATTTACCTTCTGACATTTGGCAATTTGTATTTCCACATTGTTTTGTACAACTTGCACTGGTGAGCCAACAATACTTGGATCCACAATTGAAAGATATTTGTGTGAAATCTGCTCATGTATTTGTGCTGGGAGTGTTGAGTCAGAGATGAATGAATGGCAGTTTGTGACATTGGACTTTTCCGTGAAGTCCCTACACTTAAAGTAACAGAGGCAAGATATAGTGGCGAAGGTCCTGGAGACTGCACTGGAGCATATGAGCTCATTTGCTCCATTATCTAAAAGTTCAAGTTAAATAATTCAAAACAAAATAAAGAAACAAAAGAATAAATAATTAAAAAAAATACTAATTAGATTCATCGGACGTTGGACTTTGATCTAGAATAATCTTCCTGGAGAAGTTATCCCAAAAAGTCTTTCCGTTAGCTCTTTCAGAAGAAGGTTCATTAGTAGACTAAAACCTTGATAAAGGACTAGTGACAAATATCTGACAATACCTTGGACCACAAATATAGGAATGAAAAAAAAATCATATACTATGCATACTAAAATAAAAAAGGAGATATAAAACACTATTAAAAGAGAAGCTGTGCAAAATATTTTTGCTGATATATCAGCTGGATATGGCGCAATTCAAACAGCCGTGTTTATTCTACAATAAAAACTGAAGTTAAAAGCTTTCAAACAAAAAAAAATTCCAAATGCTTATTTTAAACCCGTTTTATGCTTGACTATTCAAGATTGAGGGTTTGAGTCAATAAAACAGAAACAAGCAATTTATTTGCTCTTAATTATGAAGCCAAAAAGTACAGATATTAAAGCTATTAATGGAAGTATTACAAAATACTTTTGTTGAAAATAGCTGAAAAGGCATAAAACTTTTTAAGCAAAAATCAGCCGTGTTTATTTAAAAATCGAAAAAAACTTTCAATTCAATATTCTTTCGAGTCATTTTGAACAAAAAGTAGTAACTAATTGCCAGGGACAAGTTTCAGATTAGTTTCTTAAAACGAACAGAAATTACTCTGTATATGAAAGGGGCTTTTCCTCCTCAACGCCCCGCTATTTACGCTAAAGTTTCTTACTGTTTTAAAAATAGAGTTAAGAGAAAGAGTCAAACTTTAGCGTAAAGAGGCCAAATTAATGCTTGCGTCAGAGCTCAAATTCCCCTAAGCTAAAGCACGTTTCCTGTGCACAACGTGAGTTCTCTAAAAGCAAAAGCATAAAAAATTATGGAGTAGGGGAGGCAAAAGTGTTTACTTCATGAAAATTTTTTGTTTTAGGAAAATTTTCGCCAAAAATTTTCGGAAGATTCAGGTCCGAGTAAGATTAGTGTCCCGTACAACTCATACCCTTTAATTCCTTCGAAAGTGATTTTTAACTAAAAATATAAAAGAGTTCATAATTTCGTGAGCAGTGAATAAAATAAAGAACTAAAACCTCAACAGCTTTAAAAGGTGGAATGGGAAAAGTCCGTCAGTTGGTACCCCATTTCCCTTTTTTTTCAATTATATATTCACAAATGGTATTTTTAACACTTTTGACCTCGCCTAGGGTGCCAAAACACTTCAATTGCTCCAATGCCGGGTCAAAACCATGTTTTTACTGAAATATTGGTACTTAAAAAAAAGTTAGATATATACTGAGCTGCCAGAAATAGACATTGAAACGACAGTAAAGATGTTGAGGAACAATTCTATATTTGTTTGGTACAATTAAAAATTAATTATCTTGATAGAATTAAAAATTACAATATTGAGGAACAAATTTGTTTGGAAAGATTTGGAATAAATTGTTTATTCCAAAGCGGCTTGGGGCTTTTGGGGGCCAAGGGGCTTGGCCCCTTGTTAATACCTCGCTGTTTATACTAAAGCTTAAATTTTGACCCAATTCTTTAAGAATGACCCCTGAATCATAAAGGCCGTAGAATAAATAGTTGAAATTACTAAAAATGCTCTAGGGTAAAAAGCGAGGTATTTAGGAGGAGACGAACCCCTTATATGCGTAATAATTTCTGTTCATTTTAAGCTTTAATGCTGCTCTTTACTTTCAGTTTAAAAAATTTCTTCGTCTGTATTTTTTCATTGTTTTATGGCACTTGGTATTAGCCAAGTGACATGATAGCAATCGCAAATTCTGTCGGTCTGTCTGTCGGTCCCGGTTTTGCTACTTTAGGGCACTTACAGGTAAGCTAGGACGATGAAATTTGGCAGGCGTATTAGGGACCGGACCGGATTAAATTAGATATAGTCATTTTCCCGATTTGACCATCTGGAGGGGAGTGGAGGGTCGGTTAATTCGGAAAAAATAGAAAAATGAAGTATTTTTAACTTACGAACGGTTAATCGGATATTAATGAAATTTGATGTTTGGAAGAATATCGTGTCTCAGAGCTCTTATTTTAAATCCTGACCGGATATGGTGACACAGGGGGGAGGGGGGTTTGGAGGGGAAAACCTAAAATCTTTGAAAACACTCAAAGTGGAGGGATCAGGATGAAACTTAGTGGGAAAAATAAGCACAAGTCCTAGATACATGATTGACATAACCGGAACGGATCCGCTCTCTTCGGGGTAGTTGGGTGGGGGGATAATTCTGAAAAATTAAAAAAAATGAGGTATTTTTAACTTACGAACGGGTGATCGGATCTCAATGAAATTCGATATTTAGAAGGATATCGTGTCTGAAAAATCTTATTTTAAACCCCGACAGGATCTGGTGACATCAGGGGGAATTTGGGGGGGGGGGCTAAAATCATGGAAAACGCTTAGAGTGGAGGGATCGGGATGAAACTTGGTGGGAAAAATAAGCAGAAGTCTTAGATATGTGATAAACATAATTGGAACGGATCCGATCTATTGGGGGAGGGGAGGGTTAATTCTGAAAAATTAGAAAAAATGACGTATTTTTAACTTACGAAAGAGTGATCAGATCTTCATGAAACTTAATATTTAGAAGGACCTCGTAACTCAGATCTTTTATTTTAAATCTCAACCGGATCCAGTATCATTTGGGGGGGGGCAGCTGGAGGGGGCGGAAATCTTAAAAAATACTTGAAGTGGAGAGATCAGGATAAAACTGGATGGGGAGAATAAAAACGAGTCTAAGATACGTGACTGACATAACCGGACCGGATTCGCTCTCTTTGGTGGACTTGGAGGGGGGAGGGGTAATTCGGAAAAATGAGGTATTTGTAGCTTACGAACGGTGACAAGATCTTAACCAAATTTGACATTTAGAAGGATCTTGTGCTTTCAAGCTCTTATTTTAAATTCCGACCAGATCCCGTGACATTGGGGGGAGTTGGAGGGGGAAACCGCAATTCTTAGACAACGTGAAAATTGGGGTATTTTTATCTTACAAATAGGTGATCGGATCTTAACGAAATTTGATATATAGAAGGATCTTATGTCTCAGATGCTCCATTTTCGGCTCGAATTGGATCCGGGGACAAATGGGGTTGGAGGAGGGAAACAGAAATCTTGGTAAATGCTTATAGTGGAGAGATCGGGATGAAACTTGATGAGAAGAATAAGCACAAATTCTAGATACGTTGACATAATTGGAACGGATCCGTTCTCTTTGGAGTAGCTGGAGGGTGCTAATTTGGAAGAATTAGAAAAATTGAGGTATTTTTAACTTAAGAACAGGTGACCGGATCTTAATGAAATTTGATATTTAGAAAGAACTCATGTCTCAAAGCTCTAATTTCAAATTCTGACCAGATCTGTTGTCATTGGGGGAGTTGGAGGGGGAAATCGGAAATCTTGGAAAAAGCTTAGAGTGGAGGAATCGGGATGAAGCTGGGTGGATAGAATAAGCCAATGTCGTAGAAACGTGATTGCCGTAATCGTACTGATTCACTCTCTTTGGGGGAGTTGGGGGGAGGGGTTCAGTGCTTTGGCGAGTTTGGTGCTTCTGGACGTGCTAAGACGATGAAAATTGGTAGGCGTGTCAGGGAGCTGCACAAATTGACTTTATAAAGTCGTTTTCCCAGATCCGACCATCTGGGCGGCTAATGGGAGAGGAAAAATTAAAAAAAATGAGGTATTTATAACTTGCGAGTGGGTGATCGGATCTTAATGAATTTTGATATTTAGAAGGACATCGTGACTCAGAGCTCTTATTTTAAATCCCGACCGGCATTAAGCCTCTGATTTTCCTCTTAAATCAATCAATTGGTTCTTAGAATTTTGTTAGCGCTCATACCATATGAGCTCTTGGGTTTTAGCTCTTCTTGCCTCGTTACAAGTGTCATATGAGCCTTTAGCTCTTGTTTTTTTTTTTTAAATAATGCTAGAAAACCCTGCGCCCCCTTCATGGATTTCTCTTCCCCAATGAAAATCCTCCCATGTAGCCAATTCCCCTGAACCCACAAAACTAAAATAATGCCCCTGAAAACGTCTGTGCACTTCCCAATTACCATTACTGTATTTAAACACTGGTCAAAGTTTTTAATTTTCTGCCCCTCCCCCGGGGACTATGGGGGAGTAAGTCATCCCCAAAAACATAGTTATCATATTTTTCGACTATTTTGAACAAAATGGATAACTATAAATTTTAATCTGTTGACTTTGGGAAAAAATGAAAGTGGGAGGTGGCCTAGGTGTCCCCAAATTCTTCGGTCAATTAAAAAGGGCACTATAACTTTTAATTTTCGTTATAATGAAACCTCTCACGACATACTAGGACCACTGGGTCTATAGAACACCCCTGAGAAAAAGCAAAAAGAAAAAACAAACAAATAAACACGCACCCGTGATAGATCTTCTGGCAAAAAATACG
Organism: Artemia franciscana; assembly: GCF_032884065.1. Taxonomy (NCBI): domain Eukaryota; kingdom Metazoa; phylum Arthropoda; class Branchiopoda; order Anostraca; family Artemiidae; genus Artemia; species Artemia franciscana. The sequence goes on along the minus strand of NC_088882.1, from coordinate 26,566,634 downwards.
AAGTTCCGCATTTTTGTAGATAGGAGCTTGAAACTTCTACGGTAGGGTTCTCTGATACGCTGAATGCGATGGTGTGACACTCTATGGCTTTTAGGGAGTGTTTCCCCCATATTTCGTTTATTTCATTGTTTTTTACTGAGAACTGAAAATTAGAAACAAATAATTAATAAAAAAAAATACAATGATTCATACAAAGAAACGCTATTCGCATCGATTCATAAAATAATATATCTATTCAAAATCAATAGTTGTGGTGAAAAATAAATTTGTTTCATTTAGTTTCTATTTTGAAGCCAACATGTTACATGTTTCCCTTTTAAGACAAGTTAGACAATGGCAAATATAAAAGCGCCATCTATTTTAAAACAAAGATAATTTTTTTCAAGATTTGAAGCATAGAATAACAATGCGGTGTCTTTCTTGCCATTGATAGCATTTTGCATTCCGCTTGCAATTGAATTTACTTGTAGTGTTCCGTTTTGGACATTTTGCTAGACAGCTTAAATCCTTTGTACAAAATATCCTCTTCAATGGGGGCTGTTTTGCCTTCTAAGTAAAAGGCTATTAAAAATTACGCCCATATTCCTTTTCAGTTTTGTCTGACATCTGCATTTTTTTTTTATAAATAAATAAGAGAATATAAGAGAATGCATGTTTTTGTTTCGTGAGCATACGATCTGAATATCAAACAACTTAAGAATAAAAAAAAAAAATCTATCTAATCTATGAAATTTAAAGTAGTTCATGCTTTCTTTATACTTACAGCATCATGTTTTATACCCATTTCCAGATGGCTAAAATTTTAACTCAATCCCCATTAGTGTTTTAACATATTATCCCTCCTCTTACAGAGGAATATAATAGTCAAGTCCGGGTGTAACGTGGTACGTCAGACTATCTTTTAGCAATTGCTACTTAGTAAACACATTTTTTTATGCTTAGGTTTAAATCTTTTTATTCCACAAAAGAGAGCAAATATTTTATGATTTAAATATGTCGGACTGGACGTCAGACCGTTGACCTATCCTATCCTTTTTTTAAATCCAGGTTCCAATCTTGAAGTTTAAAAATTTTCATCCGAAGGTCCTCTTTGCACTTATTCAAAACTTTACTGTTAAAATCTTTAGCAGAATGAAATAATTAGTCTGAATCTTAGCTAACTATGTCATTTTAAGCTAAATCTCAAGCCTTAACTTGCAACATTTCTTTGAACTAAAATAAGACATATTTCAAAAAACCTAAAAAGTGTTTTCCAAATAGGAAAGACTTTAGCATTCTGGGTTTCTAAGGAAGTTACTTTTGATAACAACCAGAGCTGGGATAGTTCCATAATGGTGGATAATCATCAATAAAGCGCTGTATATAGAACCCTTCTTAAACCACCATCTCCAGCTTTCTTAAGCCTTATTGTTTTCAATAGAATGCTAAGACTTTAAATAGAACAAAATGAGGCGGTAGAAACGCGGTGAGATTTAAAAAAAAACTTTTCGTTTAGCTTAGGTTTAATATTCAATATTTCTCTTTTTCACTTTTTTTTTTGAGCGAACACGGAGGAAGAAAATTCAATTTTACGTTAGCAATTTACAATTATGTAAAGAAAAAACTATTGTGCTTTAGCTTATGATTAATATTTGCAATTTCTCTTTTCAGGTTTTCTTTTAAGTCAGCATGAAGGAAGAAAATCTGATTTCAAGAAAGTAATTTTTTAATTATTTAAAAAAAAGCAATAGTGCTTAAGTTCGCGACTAAAATTTGATATTTCTCTTTTACAGATTCTCTTTTGAGTCAATATCGAGGAAGAAAAGTCAATTCCAAGTAAGAAATTTATTAAGTCAAAATTTCGTGTGATAGTGAAAATTATCTGAATAATGTTTCAAAAGATATTACATGTTTAACAGGGGCGTAATTTACTATGAGCCAGAGGGAGGGCAACTGCCTCTTCCATCCCTAGTTTGCCCCCTCCTCCCAGCTGAAATTTACTTTCTATTAATAATCTAGTAATAACTAAGATAAGCCTGCATAATTCATGCATCCACAGAAACAAGTCAGTTTCCTTTAGTATATCCTTGCCTTTACTGAGTTATTCCAAAGCTTGGAAAAATGTCAAGTGTCACCCAATAGAAGATGACACTGATATCCTGATGACTTAACCACGTTAGCTACTTGTCCCACTACACTTTTCCCGTTTGAGTTTAGAATGAATAAGTATGTAACATTAATGTTTTACGTATTGAGTTTAGAATCAATAATTATGCAACATAATGTTTCAAGAGATATTACATGTTTAACAATGGCGTAATTTGCTATGGACCAGGGGGGGCAACTGCCTCCTCCAGATCCCAGTTTACCCCCACTCCCAGCTGAAAATTTATTTTCTACTAAAAATCTTGTAATAACAAAGATTATGTCTGTATAATTCAAGCATCCAGAGAAATAGGTCAGTTTTCTTTGGTATATCTTTGCCTTTATGGTACTTTATGGCTCATTTTTATTTTTTCTCTGTCATTTTCACTGGATTTGGAAAAATTGGCTCCAACTTTATCCCCCGCCCTCCCCAAGGATTTTGACAAAATTACAACACGTGATGATTAAGATCTAATGAAAAACCTGGACCTCAGTTATCAGCGTTCTTTTGTCTACAAATAAATCGGTTTTAATATCTTGCGGCCAAAGTCTAGCGGCATTGTGCAGTTTTGAAGAGCCTATTTTGCATTGTAATTGCTAGTTTATTAAGGGCGCCATTTTGTCGATATTTTTTCAACCGCTGAAAAAAGGTCATAGCTGACCCCATGCCCAATTTTCTATTCCTCTTGGGGTTTATTTCAATTTCTTGTTCCACTGTCAAATAAAAAAATATGAATTAAAAAACAGAAAAAAAGTTTTCACATTAAATGCAATTGTAATATTTCGTTATTTTTGCAATTAACGTAAAATTAAACCAAGCTACCTTTAGATACTAGATATTTCGGGGTCATGAGAAACCAGTAAGCTCCATACCTCGAAGTCCATATCCACCCAGTTGATGTTACCATCCTCAACAGGTCTTATAACCCCAGCCTGCAAAAGCATAGTGTAGAAATTAATAATGGGCTGTCGAACTTTCAGTTGAACAAGAGAATGTCTGATAATTTACTTCATCCAATTCACTCAACAGCCAATTGACAAGCATTTGACCTAAAATGATGATTAATATGAAACAAATTTTTAACAGTTTACACATAATGTCAAATAATTACCCTCTCAAAAGAGGGAACGAATTTTTTTCAAGATTTTTTTTTTTGTTTTGGGAAAAAACTGAATTGCATGATAGAATTTAAACTTGTAAATTTGAACATGCTATGCATAGAGGGGAAATTTAATAATTTATGATTTCAGATCCTGATTTGAAGAGCAGCCAACTTCAAATTCCATTTTCTGAGCCCCATTTATTTAGTAATTACATACCAAGTAAAATACACACAGAAAAAGTTTACTTGACTAGTAAAACCCCGAGTTAATTTGGGGTTTTCCATAATTTTATAGTGTATCCGAAGGAATAAGCCGTTGGGAGGAGTATTAGAGCAAGAGTTGTAACTTATGTAGAATAACACATCTATTATAAATAAGATTAATATATTGAAATCTCATTAGTTGTGGTGAAAAATATTGTAGCAAACATAGTGCATTATATTTTTTCGCTTTAATGCAAATTGGAACATTATGTAATGGTCCCAACAGTGGATGCATCAGCGCCATCTATTTCAAAACATAGGTAATTGCAAGGTTTGAAGCATCGAAACACAATATGGTGTCTTTCTTGAGATTGATAGCATTATGTCCAGTGTTTCCATTCTAGGGATTTCCCCCCTATAATAGGGATTTTTGAGGTCTGTTAGGGGATGCTTTTCTCATTTAGTGATTTTTTCATTTTTTTTAAATATCCTGGATTGTTAAGGTATTTCTAGGTTTTTTCTAAATCTGGTGATTTTTCACGTTATTGCCCATAGATTCATTATTCGATCAAACAAATCGCACAGGAAGCTAACTAATAGAAAAAAAAAAAAAAAAACAGAAAATAAGTGGTCCATTACGCCTCCCAATATGTGTCAAATTAGTATTCATGCAAATATACCACCTTCGAAACTTCCGATTTCGCACTATCAGATATAGACCTCAGAGCGTTATCATCAAGATCATAAGCGAACATAGTTAATTGCAAAATTGCAAATATGTTCTATATTTCCTATTTCACAAGTTTTTCTCAGGTCAATCTTTTTCTTTATGTTTAGGAATTTTTTTTCTCAATAATCTATCATTTCCAAATTAGATTTTTTTTTTCTCTTAAAACCTTTGAAAGCGGACTGGATATGAATAGACACTCTACATCAGCAAATGGATCAGAAATGGAGTTATTGAAAAAAGCAAATAGCTACACATTAAGTATAATTTTCAGAGTGAAAAAAAGAAGTTATTGAAAAAGAAAATTGGACTTGGTGCTTTTCATAATAAGATTTGTAATATAACTAGATAGGTTAAATCGATAAAAGATTGATGACTGAAGTCGGTAGGGAGTAAGGGGGGTGGGCTACATCCTCTGGGAATTGTTTAATGGTTTTACTTTTTACTACTAATATCGAACCGATACTCAATTAATTCACCCAATTCTCTTGTTTGCAATTGAAATACCTAACAAGCACGAAAAACTTCCTATTCTATAGAGGTTTCAAGCTTTTATCTGCAAAAATGTAAAATTTTTAATTTTTTACCAGAAGAAAGATCACGGATGTGCTTTTTCTCAGGGGTGACTGTACCGGACTAATAGTCCTAAAACATCAGGAGAGGGTTCACTTGAACGGAAATTAAAGTTTACAGTGTTCTTTTTTATGTGACCAAAATAATTGGAGGGCAACCAGCCCCACTCAAACGTCCCTTTTCTTTCAAAAACCGTTCGATCAATATTTTGAGATATCCACTTGTTCAGCATAGCTAAAAGGTTACAAAACTGCATGCATACATAAGCGGTATCACCCTATACTCTTTTTCTATGGTTTTCAGTTTTAATAAGCAGTACTAGGAGACCAAACTTCCATTTGTGAGAGGAATTTCAGACATAAAATGACATTCAGTGTACCCCTCCAACCTCCCCTCCGATAATGTATACCCCGAACACCCTGACACACGGAAGAAAATGTTTGTATGATTTTTTTCAGATTCCCATCTAAAACATAGAAAAATAACCCTGAAGTACAGTGTAATTACTAGGACACCAGCAAAAATTTTGAAAATGATCTTTTTTAAATTTTCATGGATAAAATTTGTCCCGCCCTTCACAAATTCTGATAGGCATCAGTCTCATCATTTCTTTAAAAAAAAGGTCTAAAGGAAATATTTTCCTCCCAATATATTTCCGTTCATTACTGACAATTTACTAAAAAATGTATTCTTAATGTTTTTCAAGGAAAAGTAAAGAACTCCATTATACCAAAAATAAGAACAAATAGAATCAAATAATCTACCCAGCGTAAAATCGTTACAAATCAGCATCAATAAATAAATGAAACCCAAAACGAACAGAAATTACAATAAATAACCGAGTCGAACTCAAAACAAGCAGAAAATAAAATGATTAAAACGCACAGCCACTACGCCTACTCAAGTCCAGAATATAATTTGCACTTCACTGAAAAAATTATATTTTTTTTACTTTGAAAACTTAAATAACTAGAAAATTATTGAAATTTTAAACAATAAATATGACCATATGTATATTAAACTGAAAACACATATTCTTTTGTATTTTTTCATTAGAGTGCAAATTATGTTCTGGCCTTGAGAAGGCATAGGGGTTGTGAGCCTTATCCATGTTAGTTTCTGCTAGTTTTGAGTTCGACTTGGCTATTTATTGTAATTTCTGTTTGTTTTGGTTTTGATTTATTGGCGGTAGTTTTTCTAGTGCGCTTTTTTAAGTGACCAAAAAAATTGGAGGGCACCTAGGCCCCTTCCCAAACTAATTTTTTTCCAAAGTCAACGGATCAAAAGTTTGAAATAGCCATTTTGTTCAGCATAGTTAAAAAACCTACTATCTATGTCTTTGGGGACGATTCAATCCCCCAGAGCTCCCGGGGAGGGGCAGCAAGTTACAAACTTTGACTATTGTTTACATATAGTAATGGTTATAGGGAATAATTTATACAAGAAGTGGTGTAAAAAGTTACATCTCGGAAACAACAGTATTCTGCTCTCAATATTGACAGTATTCTCTATATTGAGCCGGTTCGCTCCTTACTACAGTTCGTTACCACGAACTGTTTGATATATCTTTTGTCTCTGATCAATCGACTTATCATCTCCGCAATTCCAACAAGTTACTTGTTCTTCACACTGCATCGGTGAAATCTGACTTCAACCCTCTGACAGCTTGCAACAGGATCTGGAACACGCTCCCAGAGTTCGTACGAATCTGCCACTCGTTTGGTATGTTCAAAAAGTATGTTAGAGATTTTCTAGCTAGTAAATAATTTTGTTTGTTTGTTTTTGTTTGTTTTTTCATTCCGGTTTCCCTCGGAGTTGATGTCTCTGGATTGAGTTGGATATTTAATTGAGTTAGTGAAATCATGTGCTACCCCTTGCCTAGCTTGTCATTTTTGGGGATTATTAAGGTGGGCGACTCATCTTTGTTTTTGGATTTTCTTTATATATATTTTTTTTTGTGTTGGTATTTTTTTCTGCCCTGTTCTTTCCCGGCCATGGAGCCTAGTGGGGGACATTGTCTTGAAATAATTTTTTGGTTTATGAATTTTATTGTTAAATAAAGAACTCTGGTGGATATAAGCAATAATTTGTTCGTGTTGTTTTCTTGCCAATCTTAGCATTTAATTTTTCTTATGCAGCCTTATAACTATGATTTTTATTTGATAATAATGTGAAATGTCTTTGGCTTGTGGTTGTTGTTAAATTGAAAAAAAAAACACAAGTTTTTTTAAACAAAATATTTTCTTTCATTCATTTCGGTCGTTTGAAAATCGCTTAACTTGTGACTTTCATCTTCATAAGAAAAGTTTCGTCTTCTTTGGCCGTTCTGTTACTATGCCTTACAAAATTAGTTCCGCAAATATAATATATTTAAGTTACAGGGAGAATCTTTTCAAGGAGAAATTTGTGGTGAGGAAAGGGATTTTTCCATGGATGGGGGGCTGGATTTCCCGACACTATTTAGAAAACGATTACAATACAATAAAAATAGGTTCTTTGAACTATAATATATATATATATATATATATATATATATATATATATATATATATATATATATATATATATATATATATATATATATATATTGCTCTTTACGCTAAAGTTTTTTAACTGTTTAAAAAGAAGAGTTGAGAGAAAGAGTCAAACTTTAGCGTAAAGAGCGGGGCGTTGATGAGGAAGCAGCCCCTTTCATATACGAAGTAATTTCTGTTCGTTTTAAGTTTTAATGTCGCTCTTTACTTTCAGTTAAAAAAACTTTTCATCACGTTTTTATAGTTTTCACGTTTTCATCGTTATCACGTGTTTTTATTTGTCAATGAGTTTATTATTTCCTTATATTCAAATTTGTTTTGCATACAAAACACTTAATTTGTTTTGTACTTTAAAGAGGTTCTAAAAAATAGGACTAAATAAATATAATAAACTGCCGAAATAGATAAATAAGTACAATTCGCAAAAAGAATGTTCTCTGGTATTTATTTGAGCCTAATTGCCGGGTTGAACCACGCTGATTTTTTGGTTTCAGCCATATATTTTGATGGCTGAATATATATCTAATAATTTGAATCATACTGTTGTTAATCGCCATTACAGAAGTTAAATGCATACTGTGTTATCACGTAGGTAATATTGTAAACCGCAAAATTTAATTACAACCATAATTAAAATAGCGCTGTTACGTGAGGCTCTTACAGTCAAGAAACACAGACGAATTGGGCTGTACAACCGTGAAACGGAACACGCAACATGAATGTGAACATAGCGATTGTAAAATCCAAAGATCATACGTCATCGGTTCTCTCTGCATCGATTGGTGCAAATATGTAAGAGCTATGCGGTTTGTGTATATAACGAAATGAATTCGTCAAAACTATCTAGTTGTGAAACTAACTTACACCAAGCAACAACACAATAGATATTAGCATGGATCCAAGTTTTAAATTAGAAATACCTTTTTATTGTGACTTTCCACCCTTTGGACCAAATACTACCTTTTTGGAACAACTTGGCGACGACTCTACTTTGGAGAGGAGTTTAGATGAACCGTGTATGTTCCGACAGTCTGACTTCCTACCCCTTGGACCAAATACTACCCTTTTGGAACAACTTGACAATTTTCCCTTGGACCAACAACTGACTTCCCACCCCTTGGACCAACTACTACCATTTTGGAACAACTTGGCAATGATTCTAATTTGGAGAGGAGTTTAGATGAACCATGTATGTTCCGACAGTCTGACTTCCCACCCCTTGGACCAAATACTATCTTTTTGGAACAATAGGTCTTTTTCTGGAATTTTCTGCTTTAGATGCTGATATGCTTATAAAAGACAAAATTCTTTTCAACTTCAAAGAAATTTATAGGATTGCAGTTTAGAAAATTCTCGTTTTCTGACTATCAAAATTAATTATTCCATAGGCTAGTTTTGAATTCTTTTTAAGTTAATTTTTGTTAATATGCTCTTTGTTCTTAAAAAATGTTCTTTTTGCCTAACTTTGGATATATAGAGAAAAAGAACATTTTTCTCAATTCTTTTTTGGCCCATAAAAAGGTAATTTTAGCAAAACCAGGCCACATGAGTGGAGGTAGCCCCTCCATGATACCCCTGTCGGCTGAGCAGATAATACTCACTTCACAGTAAGTGAGGGGGACTTGGAAGCTAGCTAAAATAACCTAAAAACATAGACAAACCCTTTTTGAACCCCTTCATTAACAGCTGTTAAATTAACACTATCGTTGTTTAGTTAAAACTTCTATTGGTAAAACTTAACGGACGAAAATCATAAATCAGGCAAAAGATTCCCCTGAAAAATACGGTAAACAGTTGGTAGCAGCAAGCTGTACATAAGGAGCGACAGGGTTAAATAGTTACCTCACCCCTAAAAAACAGTTTAATTATCAATACATGTATCAAAAGAGTCCACTTGTTATACTAATTCCGAATATATAATATTCGTTAATTTTAACGTTACCCTTAAAAAACTACAAGCCTGGGAAAATTTGCCTAATTTCCAAAAAGGGGGTATATCCCCCCACCGCCCCAAACTCAAAAAAGTCAATGAAAACCACGCCATCAGTTTCAGCATTTCACATAACCCTACTTTAGAGGTTTCAAGTACAATTGCAAAAAAAAAAAAATGTGGGATAGCCAATTAGTTGAGTATAGTTGAAAGGTCCAATAGCTACGCCTTTGAGGATAACATCACCTCCCACATCCCCTAGGAAGATTTCAACAAATCGTGAACTCAACATGTTACTTTTCCCTATAACAGTGGACGTCCACGTGTGGTACTGCTAAATCCAGAAACAGTTCAAACTGGGATAGGAGACCCTTTCAAATCACCCCAAATGCCCTGCCATCGTCCATCAGACTTCGATTTAACTGGGCCCCTTAATGCTCTCCCCAGAAACCAATTTTGATCCAAAAGTGGCTTGGTGCAAAAGTCCCCGAAATATTGGCAAGTAGAGATAAAATTTACCCTTGACTGGGCTGCCCACTTAATTCAACAATCTGTCTTGGCTTTTTTCTACAATTGGCCATGACTTCCACTTTTCTCCACAACTATTTGGACCAAATACTACCATTTTGGAACAACTCGGCAATGATTCCAATTTGGAGAGGAGTTTAGATGAACCATGTATGTTCCGACAGTCTGACTTCCCACCCCTTGGACAAAATACTACCATTTTGGAACAACTTGGCAATGATTCTAATTTGGAGAGGAGTTCAGATGAACCATGTATGTTCCGACAGTCTGACTTCCCACCTCTTGGACCAAATACTATCTTTTTGGAACAATAGGTCTTTTTCTGGAATTTTCTGCTTTGGATGCTGATATGCTTATAAAAAACAAAATTCTTTTCAACTTCAAAGAAATTTATAGGATTGCAGTTTAGAAAATTCTCGTTTTCTGACTATCAAAATTAATTATTCCATAGGCTAGTTTTGAATTCTTTTTAAGTTAATTTTTGTTAATATGCTCTTTGTTCTTAAAAAATGTTCTTTTTGCCTAACTTTGGATATATAGAGAAAAAGGACATTTTTCTCAATTCTTTTTTGGCCCATAAAAAGGTAATTTTAGCAAAACCAGGCCACATGAGTGGAGGTAGCCCCTCCATGATACCCCTGTCGGCTGAGCAGATAATACTCACTTCACAGTAAGTGAGGGGGACTTGGAAGCTAGCTAAAATAACCTAAAAACATAGACAAACCCTTTTTGAACCAGTTCATTAACAGCTGTTAAATTAACACTATCATGTTAACACTATCGAAAGATTCCCCTGAAAAATACGGTAAACAGTTGGTAGCAGCAAGCTGTACATAAGGAGCGACAGGGTTAAATAGTAAATTTTGTACCCCTAAAATTTCTGCGGCCAGGGCAAATGTCTCCCCCAAACCACCTCACAAGCTGCCTAATGCCAATTTGAAAAAAGAAAATTTTCGGTATAACCTAGACTGTATAAGGCCTTCTCTCCCATTTACCCTTTTTACTGCAGTGACTATTTACATTGACTATGATCTATTTGTATGAAAATTTCTACAACTTGCAGGATTTACAAAGCTTGGAAACGGATTTGCAAATCGTCATCGTTTCTAGCAAATTAAAATAAAGTTTTTTATTGTTTTAAAAAGTAGAGTTGCGAGAAAGAGTCAACCTTTAGCGCAAGGAGCGGGGTGTCGAGGAGGAAAAGCCCCTTTCATATAAGGAGTAATTTCTGTTCGTTTTAAGTTTTAATGTCGCTCCTTACTTTCATTTCAAAAAACTTTTTTTTATTTAATTTCTGAAAGTTTTTTAATTAATGCATGTCTGATTTTGGCTCTCCGTACATAAATTATTAAAATGAAATTTGCTATTAATTCTTTTTTTGGCTAAATGGCTTTCTCTTAGTTTTGATCAGACGATTTTGAGAAATAAGGGGTGGGGAAGGGGGCCTAGTTGCCCTCCAATTTTTTCGGTTACTTATAAAGACAACTAGAACTTTTAATTTTTAACGAACGTTTTTATTAGTAAAAAATATACGTAACTTAAGAATTAACTTACGTAACAAACTTTTATATTCTTATATTTTTGATTATATATATTAGGGAGTTTGTCCCCTTGTTAATACCTCGCTCTTCACACTAAATCTTAAGTTTTGTCCCAATTCTTTAAGAATGACCCCTGAATCAGAAAGGCCGTAGAATAAATAGTTGAAATTACTAAAAATACTATAGCATAAAGAGCGAGGTATTTATCTCCTCATAAATACCTAACTCTTTATGCTAAAGTATTTTTAGAACCCCTTATATGGGTAATAATCTCTGTTCGTTTTAAGTTTCAATGCTACTCTTTACTTTCAATTGAAAAAAACTTTTCCATGTTTATTTTTTCATTGTTTTTTTTTATAGTAATTTTAGAAAATTCTGCGCCCTTTTCATTGAATTTCTGTTCTCTCATGACATATTTCTCCAAGGAAAGATCCTCCCACATAGCCCCCTCCCCTCAACCCCACCCCCAAAACAAACAAAAAATCCCCTGAAAACGACTGTACACTTGCCAATAACCATTATTATATGTAAACACTGGTCGAAGTTTGTAACTTGCAGCCCCTCCCCCAGGGAATGTGGGGGAGTAAGTCATTCCCAAAGACATAGTTATTATGGTTTTTGACTATGCGGAACAAAATGGCTATCTCAAAATTTTGATCTGTTGACTTTGGAAAAAAAATGAGCGTGGGAGGGGGGGGGGGGTAGGTGCCCTCCAATTTTTTTGGTCACTTAAAAAGGGTACTAGAACTTTCGTTACCGTTAGAATGAGCCCTCTTGCGACATTCTAGGACCACTTGGTCGATACGATGACCCCTGGGAAAAAAAAACAAAAGCAAACAAACAAATAAACACGCACCCGTGATTTGTCTTCTGGCAAAAAATATGAAATTCCACATTTTTGTTGATAGGAGTTTGAAAATTTTGCTATAGGGTTTTCTGATACGCCGAATGCGATGGTGTGATTTTCGTTAAGATTCTGTGACTTTTAGGGGGTGTTTTACCCTATTTTCTAAAATAAGGCAAATTTTTTCAGGCTCGTAACTTTTGATGACAAAGACTAAATTTGATGAAACTTATATATTTAAAATCAGCATGAAAATCTGATTCTTTTGATGTATATTTTAGCATCAAATTTCCGTTATTTAGAGTTTCGTTTACTATTGAGCCGGGTCGCTCGTTACTACAGTTCGTTACCACGAACTGTTTGATAAAAAATGACTTCATGCGAATGACTCATGCATACAATGAAAAGGCTCCATACAATTATTCAGACAATAGGGCAGAGTGAAAAAAAGAAAGTTAATTTAACTAATTAGTTACTGTTTCTATTTTGATGCTTATTCAAAATATATAAAACTCATGAAATTTAACATTACCTGCTAGAAGTTACGTGCCTGAGATAATTTCCCCAAATTTCAAAAAGGAGGAGAAATACACCCAAAACATCAAGCGATATCCACGAAAATCACATCACCAGATTCAGCATATCAGAGAACCGTACTGTCGAGGTTTCATGATCCTCTATACAAAAATATCGAATTTTGTATTTTTAGCGAGAAAAAGATCACGAATGCAAGTTTTTTTTTTCAGGAGTGATTGTGTCAAACTAGTATACTAGAGGATCGGGACAGGGCTCATATGATTAAGTTCTAGTACCCCGTTCAAGTGATCAAAAACATTCGAAGACAGCTAACCCCCTCCCGTGCCCCATTTTCCCTAAGATCACCTGATCAAAATTTTAAAGTAGCTATGTTGTTCAGCATAATCAAAAGATCTAATAGCTACCCCTTTCAAGACGACTTTACCCCCCAGAGTCCTCAGGGGAAGGGCTACAAGCTATGAACTTATTATTACTAGCGTTTTACAAATTCCTACTGTAGAGGTTTCAAGCTGTCATTGGCAAAAATGAGACATTTGTATTTTTTACCAGAAGAAAGATCACGGATGCGTGTTTATTTGTATTTTTCCCAGGGGTGATCGAATTGAACAAATGATGCTAGAATACCAGGAGAGGGCTCATTAAACAAAATTTCTAGTGTTCTTCTAGAGTGACCAAAAAGCTAGATGGTCAACAGGCCCTGCTCCTATGGCCCTACCCCACCCAAAAGTTGTTCTATCAAAACTGTAGGATAGCCGCTTTGTTGAGCATAGTTGAAAGGTCCAATAGCTACGCCTTTGAGGATAACATGACCCCTCACAGCCCCTAGGAAGAGGGGTATATTTTATGAAATTTGCACACTTGTTTACGCATAGTTTTTCTTTATTAGGAAGCATACAGACATTTTTGGAGGGGGGTATTTTTCACAGGGATAGTTTTCTGTCAAGAGGTATGTTTTGAAAGATTCTTTACATTTGTTTAACTTTCTCTCTGTCGACTCAATTTTACATGTGGAGATGTTCCACGAGAATTATCCAAAGGAAATTATCAGCGGGGTTGGAACAGTATGAAGAAGCTTTTTGTGGGGAGATTTTCCTCGGAAAATCTCTGTTATCTTTTTGAATGAAAATCAAGTTGCCATGGCAAACTGTAGAAGAAAGACCAATATAGATAATTTAAGTCAGAGGCAAGCTGGCATAAGCCTTCTTGAGGATATTATATAAATGATATCTCTTTTTTCAAATAGAATTTTCCCAAGAATTCTCAGGAGAGAAAGGAAACCTGGAACTAAGAGAATAGGACGCGTTAGACCAATTTCTTTTGTGGTATACGGATGGCTTGACAAAACAATATATTCTGGAAGCCACAAAAAGAGATTTAACAAAGACTGTCACACAACTCACAAAACAAAGGACAAGCCGTGTATTATTCACAGTTGAATGATATTGATAACCCCCAAAACACTTGAAATGGCGAGATCCGAGAAATGAAATTTATCAATCAGATATTAAAAGGGACCCTTGGACCAAATGCTACCATTTTGGAACAACTTTGCAATGATTCTAATTTGGAGAGGAGTTTAGATGAACCATGTATGTTCCGACAGTCTGACTTCCCACCCCTTGGACCAAATACTACCCTTTTGGAACAACTTGACAATGATTCTAATTTAGTCTTCATTAAATCATTAACTACATTTTTTTTTTATTACTTTGCCCTATTGTCTGAATAATTCTATGCATTTTTTTTCATTGTTTAATCATTTTTTCATAGCCATCTAATTACTCAACCTTTCTATATTGAACTATTTATTCTGGCTGCATAGCAATAAGTTGATTTTAATCATATGTTTGTTTATATCCTGCGACACCTGTGATCTTCTCTCAGGTACACTTGTTTTGATGATCCAATTCATCTTTTTGGAAATGTTCCCAACGGTTAAAATCTTTTGGTGTTATTGCCAAAGACACGTTTTCATCGTTATCACGTGTTCTCATTTGTCAATGAATTTATTATTTCCTTATATTCAAATTTGTTTTGCATACAAAACACTTAATTTGTTTTGTGCTTTAAAGAGGTTCTAAAAAATAGGACTAAATAAATAAAATAAACTGCCGAAATAGATAAATAAGTACAATTCGCTAAAAAGATTGTTCCTCTGGTATTTATTTGAGTTTAATTGCTAGGTTGAACCCCACTGATTTTTTGGTTTCAGCCATATATTTTGATGGCTGAATATATATCTAATAATTTGAATCATACTGTTGTTAATCGCCATTACAGAAGTTAAATGCATACTGTGTTATCACGTAGGTAGTATTGTAGACCCCAAGATTTTAATTACAACCATAATTAAAATAGCGCTGTTGCGTGAGGCTCTTACAGTCAAGAAACACAGACGAATTGGGCTGTACAACCGTGAAATGGAACACGCAACATGAACGTGAACATAGCGATTGTAAAATCCCAAGATCATACGTCATCGGTTCTCTCTGCATCGATTGGTGCAAATATGTAAGAGCTATGCGGTTTGTGTATATAACGAAATGAAATTCGTCAAAACCTTCTAGTTGTGAAACTAACTTACACCAAGCAACAACACAATAGATATTAGCATGGATCCAAGTTTTGAATTAGAAATGCCTTTTGATGATATTGATGCATTTTTAAATGAAATTTCACCTCAAATCAGTGATGAAGCTTCTTCAAAGGACTTCATTGAATTGCAAGTGTTTAATGAATATAGTTACGAGATAGAAGATACGTGCCACAATATTGATGCATTTTTAAATGAAATCTCACCCCAAATCAGCGATGAAGCTTCTTCAAAGGAATTCACTGAATTGCAAGCGTTTAAAGAAAATCCAAGATACGGTTACGAGATACAAGATAGTGGATCAGCAATAGTTGAAAAATATGAAGGAGATGGCAAACGGACAAAACAGGAAAATTTGGCACAGAAGAAGAAAAAGAAAAACAGTCAAATGGACAAAGAAGACACGAAAAAGAAAAAAAGTAAAATGGACAAAATGGACAAAGACACGAAAAGATTGATTCAAAATCGAAAGGCTGCAAAAAAATTAAGGGACAAAAAAAAATCTGAGAAACTTATTTTGGAGAAGCAAGTTTTAGATCTTTTGCGGGAAAATCAACAGATGGAAGAAACAATTAAAGCTCAATCTCTACAAATTCAGCGCCTAAAAAATGAGGTCAGTATACTTAAAGGGACAAGGTAAGTATACTTAAATATTGTTTACAATTCCTTTTAGGCAGAAGAAAGGATCAAAATTGTGTGCTCAGCTATGAGAGAACTAGGAAATAAAAGGCTCCAAAATCCTTCTGGGGAGCTCAAAGGTTTTATAAGAATTTTCTAATTTAGATGCTGATATGCTTTCAAAAAACAATATTCTTTTCAGCTTCAAAGAAATTTACAGGATTGCAGTTTGGAAAATTCTCATTTTCTGAATATCAAAATTACTTATTCCTTAAGCTAGTTTTAAATTTTTTGTAAGTTAGTTTTTACATTGTGTTTTATTTTTCTTGAAGATGGTCTTTTTGCCTCAAAATGGGATATTTATATATATGTTTAGAGAGAGAGAGAAAAAGAACATCTTCCCAGTTCTATTTTGGCATAGAAAAAGGTAATTTTAGCAAAACCAGGCGACATGAGCGAAGATAGCCTCTTCGTGATACCCCTGTTAGCTAAACAGATAATGCTCACTCCAAAAAAGTGAGGGGGACTTGGGAGCTAGCTAAAACTACCAAAATATGAGGGAGTCTGCCCCTCCTCAACCTTCGGTCTTTATACTAAAATCTTAATGTTCTATAAAACTACCACGGTCCTTGTGTTTGAGCAGTCTCTAATAAAGAATTTACAAAAAGTTAAGCCCCCCTATGCCGAATAATTTCTGCTTGTTTTAAGTTTAATTGTTGGGGAAATTTTCTTCCAAACAGTTCGTGGTAACGAACTGAAGTAAGGAGCGTCCCGGCTCAATAGTAACGAAAACTCTAAAAAATAGAATTTTGATACCAATAGTTACATCAAAAGAATCACATTTTAATGCTGATTTTTAATATATAAGTTTCATCAAATTTAGTCTCTGTCATCAAAAGTTACGAGCCTGAGAAAATTTTACTTATTTTGGAAAATAAGGGGAAACACCCCCCATACAATGGCGGGCGGGAGGAGAAGTTGATGGAGGGAGGGGTTACGTGGAAGGATCTTTCCATGGAGGAATTTTTCATGGGGGAAGAGAATTTCAATGAAGACATTCAATTTCAAAGACAGACATGCAAGACATTCTAGCATTATTAAAAAAAAAAACAATTAAAAAATAAACGTGAAAAGTTTTTTCAACTGAAAGTAAGGAGCATCATTAAAACTTGAAAGGAACAGAAATTATTACGCATATGAGGATTTTACTCCTCGTAATACCAAGCTTTCCTTCCTCAACGTCCCGCTCTTTCTGTTAAAGTTTTTTACTGTTTTAAAAAGTAGAGTTAAGAGAAAGAGTCAAACTGTAGCGTAAAGAGCGGGGCGTCGAGGAGAAAAAGCCCTTTTCATATACGGAGTAATTTCTATTCGTTTTAAGTTTTAATGTCACTCCTTACTTTTAGTTAAAAAACTTTATTTTTCATTTAATATTTAACATAAATCAAAATAAAAACACCTATTTAATATATTTTTCATCGAATCGACCAAAAAGACACATTAATAGTAGTAATGCTCCTTGTTTTGTCAATAATATAAGTTAAGATTACCAAAAATTATATATTTATGTCGTCAGCCTATCAACTTTTCGTTTGTTAGCATATGAATCTAATTTATTTGAGCCATTCTAGCGATTAGAAAATAAAACAAGTTATTCAGTGTTGAAAACTTTAGCGTAAAGATCAAGGTATCAAGGTGGGGGGCAACCCCTTCATATGTGGAATGATTTCTGTTTTTTTATTGTTGCTCCTTTCTTTAAAGGAGTCTAATATTGTTTAGAAAAATTATGAAAAATATAAATATTATCGGAATCAGAAATTATACTAGAATTGAGGTATCGGGTTGAATTGAACCTCCCTTCTCTTGTATTCTAATTTATAATTTTCAATGTATTTAGTTTATACTTGGATTCGTCAAACAGAAAAAAAAAGAATCTACAAGGAAATTAGAAAAGTTAGTAAAAGAAAAAAGAGGAGGTACACGGTTCATCTCCCCTTAGGTTTTACGCCCTCCCCCAAAAAAGATATTGTTAATGTAAGAAAATTAAAAGTATAATAAAAAACAAAGAGAGTGGTAAGCCAAAACTGATGGTTTATCCTGCACCCTCTATCAGATGAAGGGGAAAACCATCTCGGCTGATTCCAGAGAAACGCTGTTATGATAAAACAAGGGTATACACAGCGGTCTCTTCAATGAGAATTAAGGCACTGTAAGACTAGAAACAATTAATTAAATTAATTAATTAATTAATTATAAATAATAACATTAATTAAGAAACAAATCAATTAAAACAAGTCATAACAATAACTAATAGTCATTAATTATCACTTTTTTAAACATTAAATCCAGTTATATTCTTGTTGAATTGCGTCAACAATTGCATTACAAAACTACATCCTTGGTTATGATTACTGGATCTCTGATAGATCTCGTTAAAGAATAAAATCTATTTTTTTTTTACTCATATTGTAAGTTTTTAGCTCCCAACATGCAGGCAGGATTAAATAGATTAGGACAGGGTATTTTGTGAGACAGAACATTAGGATAGAGTTTCTCTCTCCATTTTACTGCATAAATCCATGAGGAAATTTGCAAGACCCCCCCCCCTCTGGTAAGTGAATCTCATAAATATATTTGACTTAAAACTTCAGTGTTGTTTTTGGGAGGAAGGTTCTTTAGATTAACTAGATTCAAAGACCAATGAGGGGAGGAACACAAGTCTAGGTATATCCTGATAAAAGCATATGTTAACGTATTACACTTTAACTAGACAAACCAAATCACTTTGACCTTGTTTGTTTATGAATAGGCCTATAGTTTACTATACTGTATAAGCCTTAAGCAATGATTAAGTAGTGAATACTTACTGTTTTTAATGGAATTAAATAAATAAAATAATATGCATGATAACAAAATAATATAAATAATATTTATAGCATTACTAGCTGTTGGTGGCGCTTCGCGCCACCCCAACACCTAGTTGGTGGGGGCGCTTCGCGCCCCCCCCAAGCCCCCCCGCGCGCGTAAGTCGTTACGCGCCATATTAGTTACGCGCCATTGTAGTTGTGTCCCTATGTCTCATCTGTGAATATAGATATATATATATATATATATATATATATATATATATATATATATATATATATATATATATATATATATATATATATATATATATATATGGTTTTAACTACGTAAAACTTGCGAATATACAACATTCTTTGCTGTCCCATTGTCTGTGCATATAAATAGATTGTCAGGTTTACCGACTCTTGAACATGCAACATATAATGGTCCATGGGAAAACAATCCGTATTCAGATCTATACCTGATCAGATCTATAGGTTCTTTAGATTAACTAGATTCAAAGACCAATGAGGGGAGGAACACAAGTCTAGGTATATCCTGATAAAAGCATATGTTAACGTATTACACTTTAACTAGAAAAACCAAATCACTTTGACCTTGTTTGTTTATGAATAGGCCTATAGTTTACTATACTGTATAAGTCTTAAGCAATGATTAAGTAGTGAATACTTACTGTTTTTAATGGAATTAAATAAATAAAATAATATGAATGATAACAAAATAATATAAATAATATTTATAGCATTATATAAATATATATAAATAAATATATATATATATATATATATATATATATATATATATATATATATATATATATATATATATATATATATATATATATATATATATACAAATTAATGATATAAATTGACAATATTATAATAAATTAATATAAAATGTTAAATAAAAGAGTGATAAAATAATTCAACATAAATGAACAAAGTCAAAACTACTCATAAAACCAAAAAAAAATTACCTCAAGCGATGGTTTCCTGAGCTTGATTGTTGTCTTCATGATTCCAATATCCTTAGTCTGTTGGCAGTTTAATCCAATTATCATACTTTTACACTCTTTACACTAGATTTTCCCTTCTCTACAATTTACACAACTCTATCACCATCAACAACTACTTTGCGAGATTTCTCTAACAGGATTTCTTCAACCAAAATAGAACCACCACTAACACCATCTACATTATTTTCGTGAGGTTTATCCTTTGTCCTTTTGAAGTTTGTTTTTTGGTTTTTATTTTTTGTATTTTTTGAGGCCCTTTATTAGGTGTTTTTGTATCATTTAAAATTTGGATTTGCTCACTAGCACTGTACACAACAGGTTTTTGAACTTCTTCAACTTAGTTTTCCGTATTCACTTTACGACTCACAGATATTTTAGAACTACATTCAACTGAAGGAGGCTAAGGGAGCACCTGTTCAAAAGGAGGCTCATTCACTGTTGTCAAAGTTTACGTCTGAGGTAGATGACCATCCATTTTATAGACATTTACCTTCTGACATTTGGCAATTTACATTTTCACATTGTTTTGTACAACTTGCACTGGTGAGCCAACAATACTTGGATCCACAATTGAAAGATATTTGTGTGAAATCTGCTCATGTATTTGTGCTGGGAGTGTTGAGTCAGAGATGAATGAATGGCAGTTTGTGACATTGGACTTTTCCGTGAAGTCCCTACACTTAAAGTAACAGAGGCAAGATATAGTGGCGAAGGTCCTGGAGACTGCACTGGAGCATATGAGCTCATTTGCTCCATTATCTAAAAGTTCAAGTTAAATAATTCAAAACAAAATAAAGAAACAAAAGAATAAGTAATTAAAAAAAAATACTAATTAGATTCATCAGACGTTGGACTTTGATCTAGAATAATCTTCCTGGAGAAGTTATCCCAAAAAGTCTTTCCGTTAGCTCTTTCAGAAGAAGGTTCATTAGTAGACTAAAACCTTGATAAAGGACTAGTGACAAATATCTGACAATACCTTGGACCACAAATATAGGAATGAAAAAAAATCATATACTATGCATACTAAAATAAAAAAGGAGATATAAAACACTATTAAAAGAGAAGCTGTGCAAAATATTTTTGCTGATATATCAGCTGGATATGGCGCAATTCAAACAGCCGTGTTTATTCTGCAATAAAAACTGAAGTTAAAAGCTTTCAAACAAAAAAAAATTCCAAATGCTTATTTTAAACCCGTTTTATGCTTGACTATTCAAGATTGAGGGTTTGAGTCAATAAAACAGAAACAAGCAATTTATTTGCTCTTAATTATGAAGCCAAAAAGTACAGATATTAAAGCTATTAATGGAAGTATTACAAAATACTTTTGTTGAAAATAGCTGAAAAGGCATAAAACTTTTTAAGCAAAAATCGGCCGGTTTATTTAAAAATCGAAAAAAACTTTCAATTCAATATTCTTTCGAGTCATTTTGAACAAAAAGTAGTAACTAATTGCCAGGGACAAGTTTCAGATTAGTTTCTTAAAACGAACAGAAATTACTCTGTATATGAAAGGGGCTTTTCCTCCTCAACGCCCCGCTATTTACGCTAAAGTTTCTTACTGTTTTAGAAATAGAGTTAAGAGAAAGAGTCAAACTTTAGCGTAAATAGGCCAAATTAATGCTTGCGTCAGAGCTCAAATTCCCCTAAGCTAAAGCACGTTTCCTGTGCACAACGTGAGTTCTCTAAAAGCAAAAGCATAAAAAATTATGGAGTAGGGGAGGCAAAAGTGTTTACTTCATGAAAATTTTTTGTTTTAGGAAAATTTTCACCAAAAATTTTCGGAAGATTCAGGTCCGAGTAAGATTAGTGTCCCGTACAACTCATACCCTTTAATTCCTTCGAAAGTGATTTTTAACTAAAAATATAAAAGAGTTCATAATTTCGTGAGCAGTGAATAAAATAAAGAACTAAAACCTCAACAGCTTTAAAAGGTGGAATGGGAAAAGTCCGTCAGTTGGTACCCCATTTCCCTTTTTTTTCAATTATACATTCACAAATGGTATTTTTAACACTTTTGACCTCGCCTAGGGTGCCAAAACACTTCAATTGCTCCAATGCCGGGTCAAAACCATGTTTTTACTGAAATATTGGTACTTAAAAAAAAGTTAGATATATACTGAGATGCCAGAAATAGACATTGAAACGACAGTAAAGATGTTGAGGAACAATTCTATATTTGTTTGGTACAATTAAAAATTAATTATCTTGATAGAATTAAAAATTACAATATTGAGGAACAAATTTGTTTGGAAAGATTTGGAATAAATTGTTTATTCCAAAGCGGCTTGGGGCTTTTGGGGGCCAAGGGGCTTGGCCCCTTGTTAATACCTCGCTGTTTATACTAAAGCTTAAATTTTGACCCAATTCTTTAAGAATGACCCCTGAATCATAAAGGCCGTAGAATAAATAGTTGAAATTACTAAAAATGCTCTAGGGTAAAAAGCGAGGTATTTAGGAGGAGACGAGCCCCCTTATATGCGTAATAATTTCTGTTCATTTTAAGCTTTAATGCTGCTCTTTACTTTCAGTTTAAAAAATTTCTTCGTCTGTATTTTTTCATTGTTTTATGGCACTTGGTATTAGCCAAGTGACATATAGCAATCGCAAATTCTGTCGGTCTGTCTGTCGGTCCCGGTTTTGCTACTTTAGGGCACTTACAGGTAAGCTAGGACGATGAAATTTGGCAGGCGTATTAGGGACCGGACCAGATTAAATTAGATATAGTCATTTTCCCGATTTGACCATCTGGAGGGGAGTGGAGGGTCGGTTAATTCGGAAAAAATAGAAAAATGAAGTATTTTTTACTTACGAACGGTTAATCGGATATTAATGAAATTTGATGTTTGGAAGAATATCGTGTCTCAGAGCTCTTATTTTAAATCCTGACCGGATATGGTGACACAGGGGGGGGGGGGGGGGTTGGAGGGGAAAACCTAAAATCTTTGAAAACACTCAAAGTGGAGGGATCAGGATGAAACTTAGTGGGAAAAATAAGCAAAAGTCCTAGATACATGATTGACATAACCGGAACGGATCCGCTCTCTTCGGGGTAGTTGGGTGGGGGGATAATTCTGAAAAATTAAAAAAAATGAGGTATTTTTAACTTACGAACGGGTGATCGGATCTCAATGAAATTCGATATTTAGAAGGATATCGTGTCTGAAAAATCTTATTTTAAACCCCGACAGGATCTGGTGACATTGGGGGGAATTTGGGGGGGGGGCTAAAATCATGGAAAACGCTTAGAGTGGAGGGATCGGGATGAAACTTGGTGGGAAAAATAAGCAGAAGTCTTAGATACGTGATAAACATAATTGGAACGGATCCGATCTATTGGGGGAGGGGAGGGTTAATTCTGAAAAATTAGAAAAAAATGACGTATTTTTAACTTACGAAGGAGTGATCAGAACTTCATGAAACTTAATATTTAGAAGGACCTCGTAACTCAGATCTTTTATTTTAAATCTCAACCGGATCCAGTATCATTTGGGGGGGGGCAGCTGGGGGGGGCGGAAATCTTAAAAAATACTTGAAGTGGAGAGATCAGGATAAAACTGGATGGGGAGAATAAAAACGAGTCTAAGATACGTGACTGACATAACCGGACCGAATTCGCTCTCTTTGGTGGACTTGGAGGGGGGAGGGGTAATTCGGAAAAATGAGGTATTTGTAGCTTACGAACGGTGACCAGATCTTAACCAAATTTGACATTTAGAAGGATCTTGTGCTTTCAAGCTCTTATTTTAAATTCCGACCAGATCCCGTGACATTGGGGGGAGTTGGAGGGGGAAACCGCAATTCTTAGACAACGTGAAAATTGGGGTATTTTTATCTTACAAATAGGTGATCGGATCTTAACGAAATTTGATATATAGAAGGATCTTATGTCTCAGATGCTCCATTTTCGGCTCGAATTGGATCCGGGGACAAATGGGGTTGGAGGAGGGAAACAGAAATCTTGGTAAATGCTTATAGTGGAGAGATCGGGATGAAACTTGATGAGAAGAATAAGCACAAATTCTAGATACGTTGACATAATTGGAACGGATCCGTTCTCTTTGGAGTAGCTGGAGGGTGCTAATTTGGAAGAATTAGAAAAATTGAGGTATTTTTAACTTAAGAACAGGTGACCGGATCTTAATGAAATTTGATATTTAGAAAGAACTCATGTCTCAAAGCTCTAATTTCAAATTCTGACCAGATCTGTTGTCATTGGGGGAGTTGGAGGGGGAAATCGGAAATCTTGGAAAAAGCTTAGAGTGGAGGAATCGGGATGAAGCTGGGTGGATAGAATAAGCCAATGTCGTAGAAACGTGATTGCCTTAATCGTACTGGATTCACTCTCTTTGGGGGAGTTGGGGGGAGGGGTTCAGTGCTTTGGCGAGTTTGGTGCTTCTGGACGTGCTAAGACGATGAAAATTGGTAGGCGTGTCAGGGAGCTGCACAAATTGACTTTATAAAGTCGTTTTCCCAGATCCGACCATCTGGGCGGCTAATGGGAGAGGAAAAATTAGAAAAAATGAGGTATTTATAACTTGCGAGTGGGTGATCGGATCTTAATGAATTTTGATATTTAGAAGGACATCGTGACTCAGAGCTCTTATTTTAAATCCCGACCGGCATTTAGCCTCTGATTTTCCTCTTAAATCAATCAATTGGTTCTTAGAATTTTGTTAGCGCTCATACCATATGAGCTCTTGGCTCTTAACTCTTCTTGCCTCGTTACAAGTGTCATATGAGCCTTTAGCTCTTGTTTTTTTTTTAAATAATGCTAGAAAACCCTGCGCCCCCTTCATGGATTTCTCTTCCCCAATGAAAATCCTCCCATGTAGCCAATTCCCCTCAACCCACAAAACTAAAATAATGCCCCTGAAAACGTCTGTGCACTTCCCAATTACCATTACTGCATTTAAACACTGGTCAAAGTTTTTAATTTTCTGCCCCTCCCCCGGGGACTATGGGGGAGTAAGTCATCCCCAAAAACATAGTTATCATATATTTCGACTATTTTGAACAAAATGGATAACTATAAATTTTAATCTGTTGACTTTGGGAAAAAATGAAAGTGGGAGGTGGCCTAGGTGTCCCCAAATTCTTCGGTCAATTAAAAAGGGCACTACAACTTTTAATTTTCGTTATAATGAAACCTCTCACGACATACTAGGACTACTGGGTCTATAGAACACCCCTGAGAAAAAGCAAAAAGAAAAAACAAACAAATAAACACGCACCCGTGATAGATCTTCTGGCAAAAAATACGAAGTTCCGCATTTTTGTAGATAGGAGCTTGAAACTTCTACGGTAGGGTTCTCTGATACGCTGAATGCGATGGTGTGACACTCTATGGCTTTTAGGGAGTGTTTCCCCCATATTTCGTTTATTTCATTGTTTTTTTACTGAGAACTGAAAATTAGAAACAAATAATCAATAAAAAAAAATACAATGATTCATACAAAGAAACGCTATTCGCATCGATTCATAAAATAATATATCTATTCAAAATCAATAGTTGTGGTGAAAAATAAATTTGTTTCATTTAGTTTCTATTTTGAAGCCAACATGTTACATGTTTCCCTTTTAAGACAAGTTAGACCATGGCAAATATAAAAGCGCCATCTATTTTAAAACAAAGATAATTTTTTTCAAGATTTGAAGCATAGAATAACAATGCGGTGTCTTTCTTGCCATTGATAACAATTGCATTCCGCTTGCAATTGAATTTACTTGTAGTGTTCCGTTTTGGACATTTTGCTAGACAGCTTAAATCCTTTGTACAAAATATCCTCTTCAATGGGGGCTGTTTTGCCTTCTAAGTAAAATGCTATTAAAAATTACGCCCATATTCCTTTTTAGTTTTGTCTGACATCTGCATTTTTTTTTATAAATAAATAAGAGAATATAAGAGAATGCATGTTTTTGTTTCGTGAGCATACGATCTGAATATCAAACAACTTAAGAATAAAAAAAAAAATCTATCTAATCTATGAAATTTAAAGTAGTTCATGCTTTCTTTATACTTACAGCATCATGTTTTATACCCATTTCCAGATGCCTAAAATTTTAACTCAATCCCCATTAGTGTTTTAACATATTATCCCTCCTCTTACAGAGGAATATAATAGTCAAGTCCGGGTGTAACGTGGTACGTCAGACTATCTTTTAGCAATTGCTACTTAGTAAACACATTTTTTTATGCTTAGGTTTAAATCTTTTTATTCCACAAAAGAGAGCAAATATTTTATGATTTAAATATGTCGGACTGGACGTCAGACCGTTGACCTATCCTATCCTTTTTTTAAATCCAGGTTCCAATCTTGAAGTTTGAAAATTTTCATCCGAAGGTCCTCTTTGCACTTATTCAAAACTTTACTGTTAAAATCTTTAGCAGAATGAAATAATTAGTCTGAATCTTAGCTAACTATGTCATTTTAAGCTAAATCTCAAGCCTTAACTTGCAACATTTCTTTGAACTAAAATAAGACATATTTCAAAAAACCTAAAAAGTGTTTTCCAAATAGGAAAGACTTTAGCATTCTGGGTTTCTAAGGAAGTTACTTTTGATAACAACCAGAGCTGGGATAGTTCCATAATGGTGGATAATCATCAATAAAGCGCTGTATATAGAACCCTTCTTAAACCACCATCTCCAGCTTTCTTAAGCCTTATTGTTTTCAATAGAATGCTAAGACTTTAAATAGAACAAAATGAGGCGGTAGAAACGCGGTGAGATTTAAAAAAAAAACTTTTCGTTTAGCTTAGGTTTAATATTCAATATTTCTCTTTTTCACTTTTTTTTTGAGCGAACACGGAGGAAGAAAATTCAATTTTACGTTAGCAATTTACAATTATGTAAAGAAAAAACTATTGTGCTTTAGCTTATGATTAATATTTGCAATTTCTCTTTTCAGGTTTTCTTTTAAGTCAGCATGAAGGAAGAAAATCTGATTTCAAGAAAGTAATTTTTTAATTATTTAAAAAAAAAGCAATAGTGCTTAAGTTCGCGACTAAAATTTGATATTTCTCTTTTACAGATTCTCTTTTGAGTCAATATCGAGGAAGAAAAGTCAATTCCAAGTAAGAAATTTATTAAGTCAAAATTTCGTGTGATAGTGAAAATTATCTGAATAATGTTTCAAAAGATATTACATGTTTAACAGGGGCGTAATTTACTATGAGCCAGAGGGAGGGCAACTGCCTCTTCCATCCCTAGTTTGCCCCCTCCTCCCAGCTGAAATTTACTTTCTATTAATAATCTAGTAATAACTAAGATAAGCCTGCATAATTCATGCATCCACAGAAACAAGTCAGTTTCCTTTAGTATATCCTTGCCTTTATTGAGTTATTCCAAAGCTTGGAAAAATGTCAAGTGTCACCCAATAGAAGATGACACTGATATCCTGATGACTTAACCACGTTAGCTACTTGTCCCACTACACTTTTCCCGTTTGAGTTTAGAATGAATAAGCATGGAACATTAATGTTTTACGTATTGAGTTTAGAATCAATAATTATGCAACATAATGTTTCAAGAGATATTACATGTTTAACAATGGCGTAATTTGCTATGGACCAGGGGGGGGGGGCAACTGCCTCCTCCAGATCCCAGTTTACCCCCACTCCCAGCTGAAAATTTATTTTCTACTAAAAATCTTGTATTAACAAAGATTATGTCTTTTCATCTTCATCCAGAGAAATAGGTCAGTTTTCTTTGGTATATCTTCGCCTTTATGGTACTTTATGGCTCATTTTTATTTTTTCTCTGTCATTTTCACTGGATTTGGAAAAATTGGCTCCAACTTTATCCCCCGCCCTCCCCAAGGATTTTGACAAAATTACAACACGTGATGATTAAGATCTAATGAAAAACCTGGACCTCAGTTATCAGCGTTCTTTTGTCTACAAATAAATCGGTTTTAATATCTTGCGGCCAAAGTCTAGCGGCATTGTGCAGTTTTGAAGAGCCTATTTTGCATTGTAATTGCTAGTTTATTAAGGGCGCCATTTTGTCGATATTTTTTCAACCGCTGAAAAAAGGTCATAGCTGACCCCATGCCCAATTTTCTATTCCTCTTGGGGTTTATTTCAATTTCTTGTTCCACTGTCAAATAAAAAAAATATGAATTAAAAAACAGAAAAAAAGTTTTCACATTAAATGCAATTATAATATTTCGTTATTTTTGCAATTAACGTAAAATTAAACCAAGCTACCTTTAGATACTAGATATTTCGGGGTCATGAGAAACCAGTAAGCTCCATACCTCGAAGTCCATATCCACCCAGTTGATGTTACCATCCTCAACAGGTCTTATAACCCCAGCCTGCAAAAGCATAGTGTAGAAATTAATAATGGGCTGTCGAACTTTCAGTTGAACAAGAGAATGTCTGATAATTTACTTCATCCAATTCACTCAACAGCCAATTGACAAGCATTTGACCTAAAATGATGATTAATATGAAACAAATTTTTAACAGTTTACACATAATGTCAAATAATTACCCTCTCAAAAGAGGGAACGAATTTTTTTCAAGATTTTTTTTTGTTTTGGGAAAAAACTGAATTGCATGATAGAATTTAAACTTGTAAATTTGAACATGCTATGAATAGAGGGGAAATTTAATAATTTATGATTTCAGATCCTGATTTGAAGAGCAGCCAACTTCAAATTCCATTTTCTGAGCCCCATTTATTTAGTAATTACATACCAAGTAAAATACACACAGAAAAAGTTTACTTGACTAGTAAAACCCCGAGTTATTTTGGGGTTTTCCATAATTTTATAGTGTATCCGAAGGAATAAGCCGTTGGGAGGAGTATTAGAGCAAGAGTTGTAACTTATGTAGAATAACACATCTATTATAAATAAGATTAATATATTGAAATCTCATTAGTTGTGGTGAAAAATATTGTAGCAAACATAGTGCATTATATTTTTTCGCTTTAATGCAAATTGGAACATTATGTAATGGTCCCAACAGTGGATGCATCAGCGCCATCTATTTCAAAACATAGGTAATTGCAAGGTTTGAAGCATCGAAACACAATATGGTGTCTTTCTTGAGATTGATAGCATTATGTCCAGTGTTTCCATTCTAGGGATTTCCCCCCTATAATAGGGATTTTTGAGGTCTGTTAGGGGATGCTTTTCTCATTTAGTGATTTTTTCATTTTTTTTAAATATCCTGGATTGTTAAGGTATTTCTAGGTTTTTTCTAAATCTGGTGATTTTTCACGTTATTGCCCATAGATTCATTATTCGATCAAACAAATCGCACAGGAAGCTAACTAATAGAAAAAAAAAAAAAAAAACAGAAAATAAGTGGTCCATTACGCCTCCCAATATGTGTCAAATTAGTATTCATGCAAATATACCACCTTCGAAACTACCGATTTCGCACTATCAGATATAGACCTCAGAGCGTTATCATCAAGATCATAAGCGAACATAGTTAATTGCAAAATTGCAAATATGTTCTATATTTCCTATTTCACAAGTTTTTCTCAGGTCAATCTTTTTCTTTATGTTTAGGAATTTTTTTTCTCAATAATCTATCATTTCCAAATTAGATTTTTTTTTTCTCTTAAAACCTTTGAAAGCGGACTGGATATGAATAGACACTCTACATCAGCAAATGGATCAGAAATGGTGTTATTGAAAAAAAGCAAATAGCTACACATTAAATATAATTTTCAGAGTGAAAAAAAGAAGTTATTGAAAAAGAAAATTGGACTTGGTGCTTTTCATAATAAGATTTGTAATATAACTAGATAGGTTAAATCGATAAAAGATTGATGACTGAAGTCGGTAGGGAGTAAGGGGGGTGGGCTACATCCTCTGGGAATTGTTTAATGGTTTTACTTTTACTACTAATATCGAACCGATACTCAATTAATTCACCCAATTCTCTTGTTTGCAATTGAAATACCTAACAAGCACGAAAAACTTCCTATTCTATAGAGGTTTCAAGCTTTTATCTGCAAAAATGTAAAATTTTTAATTTTTTACCAGAAGAAAGATCACGGATGTGCTTTTTCTCAGGGGTGACTGTACCGGACTAATAGTCCTAAAACATCAGGAGAGGGTTCACTTGAACGGAAATTAAAGTTTACAGTGTTCTTTTTTATGTGACCAAAATAATTGAAGGGCAACCAGCCCCACTCAAACGTCCCTTTTCTTTCAAAAACCGTTCGATCAATATTTTGAGATATCCACTTGTTCAGCATAGCTAAAAGGTTACAAAACTGCATGCATACATAAGCGGTATCACCCTATACTCTTTTTCTATGGTTTTCAGTTTTAATAAGCAGTACTAGGAGACCAAACTTCCATTTGTGAGAGGAATTTCAGACATAAAATGACATTCAGTGTACCCCTCCAACCTCCCCTCCGATAATGTATACCCCGAACACCCTGACACACGGAAGAAAATGTTTGTATGATTTTTTTCAGATTCCCATCTAAAACATAGAAAAATAACCCTGAAGTACAGTGTAATTACTAGGACACCAGCAAAAATTTTGAAAATGATCTTTTTTAAATTTTCATGGATAAAATTTGTCCCGCCCTTCACAAATTCTGATAGGCATCAGTCTCATCATTTCTTTAAAAAAAAGGTCTAAAGGAAATATTTTCCTCCCAATATATTTCCGTTCATTACTGACAATTTACTAAAAAATGTATTCTTAATGTTTTTCAAGGAAAAGTAAAGAACTCCATTATACCAAAAATAAGAACAAATAGAATCAAATAATCTACCCAGCGTAAAATCGTTACAAATCAGCATCAATAAATAAATGAAACCCAAAACGAACAGAAATTACAATAAATAACCGAGTCGAACTCAAAACAAGCAGAAAATAAAATGATTAAAACGCACAGCCACTACGCCTACTCAAGTCCAGAATATAATTTGCACTTCACTGAAAAAATTATATTTTTTTTACTTTGAAAACTTAAATAACTAGAAAATTATTGAAATTTTAAACAATAAATATGACCATATGTATATTAAACTGACAACACATATTCTTTTGTATTTTTTCATTAGAGTGCAAATTATGTTCTGGCCTTGAGAAGGCATAGGGGTTGTGAGCCTTATCCATGTTAGTTTCTGCTAGTTTTGAGTTCGACTTGGCTATTTATTGTAATTTCTGTTTGTTTTGGTTTTGATTTATTGGCGGTAGTTTTTCTAGTGCGCTTTTTTAAGTGACCAAAAAAATTGGAGGGCACCTAGGCCCCTTCCCAAACTAATTTTTTTCCCAAGTCACCGGATCAAAAGTTTGAAATAGCCATTTTGTTCAGCATAGTTAAAAAACCTAATATCTATGTCTTTGGGGACGATTCAATCCCCCAGAGCTCCCGGGGAGGGGCAGCAAGTTACAAACTTTGACTATTGTTTACATATAGTAATGGTTATAGGGAATAATTTATACAAGAAGTGGTGTAAAAAGTTACATCTCGGAAACAACAGTATTCTGCTCTCAATATTGACAGTATTCTCTATATTGAGCCGGTTCGCTCCTTACTACAGTTCGTTACCACGAACTGTTTGATATATCTTTTGTCTCTGATCAATCGACTTATCATCTCCGCAATTCCAACAAGTTACTTGTTCTTCACACTGCATCGGTGAAATCTGACTTCAACCCTCTGACAGCTTGCAACAGGATCTGGAACACGCTCCCAGAGTTCGTACGAATCTGCCACTCGTTTGGTATGTTCAAAAAGTATGTTAGAGATTTTCTAGCTAGTAAATAATTTTGTTTGTTTGTTTTTGTTTGTTTTTTCATTCCGGTTTCCCTCGGAGTTGATGTCTCTGGATTGAGTTGGATATTTAATTGAGTTAGTGAAATCATGTGCTACCCCTTGCCTAGCTTGTCATTTTTGGGGATTATTAAGGTGGGCGACTCATCTTTGTTTTTGGATTTTCTTTATATATATATTTTTTGTGTTGGTATTTTTTTCTGCCCTGTTCTTTCCCGGCCATGGAGCCTAGTGGGGGACATTGTCTTGAAATAATTTTTTGGTTTATGAATTTTATTGTTAAATAAAGAACTCTGGTGGATATAAGCAATAATTTGTTCGTGTTGTTTTCTTGCCAATCTTAGCATTTAATTTTTCTTATGCAGCCTTATAACTATGATTTTTATTTGATAATAATGTGAAATGTCTTTGGCTTGTGGTTGTTGTTAAATTGAAAAAAAAACACAAGTTTTTTTAAACAAAATATTTTCTTTCATTCATTTCGGTCGTTTGAAAATCGCTTAACTTGTGACTTTCATCTTCATAAGAAAAGTTTCGTCTTCTTTGGCCGTTCTGTTACTATGCCTTACAAAATTAGTTCCGCAAATATAATATATTTAAGTTACAGGGAGAATCTTTTCAAGGAGAAATTTGTGGCGAGGAAAGGGATTTTTCCATGGATGGGGGGCTGGATTTCCCGACACTATTTAGAAAACGATTACAATACAATAAAAATAGGTTCTTTGAACTAAAGGTGAGAAGCAGCATTAAAGCTTAGAACCAACAGAAAATGATATTTATATGAGGGTGGTCGCCTCTCTTCAGCAGCTCGCTTTTACGCTAAAGTTGTTTTTTTTTTTCTTAATTTAAAAGAGGTTATTATTCTAATTAAAAGACCTTTGCGATTCAGAAGTCATTCTTAAACAACTGGAACTAAAATC
The DNA here is from genome assembly GCF_032884065.1 of Artemia franciscana. Lineage (NCBI taxonomy): Eukaryota > Metazoa > Arthropoda > Branchiopoda > Anostraca > Artemiidae > Artemia > Artemia franciscana. Next base: position 26,534,207 of record NC_088882.1, on the reverse strand, counting down.
AAACTTAGGTTATTATAAGGGTTAATTATAAACTCAGGTTATTAGTTTAAAAAAGTAGAACTAATAGACAAATTTCGTTTTAATTATTCATATACGGTAAGCCAGAATCAAAACCTGCATAAATTTAAAAATATTCAGAAATTAAATTTAAAAAATTATTTTTTTTAACTAAAAGTAAGGAGCGACAATAAAACTTAAAACAAACCGTATATGAAAAGTGCTGTTTCCTCCTCAAATCTTTAGGCTCTTTAGGCTAAAGTTTTTATTGTTTTAAAAATAGAGCTGTGAGAAAGAGTCAAACTTGTAGAGGTGGAATTTTTTCCTCTGAAATATCCAAAAACGCAATCCTTAATGAAACTACCAAAAAATGGAATTTGAAGGGACAATTCCCTCCCCAATTGGTTCTTAATCTGTTTTTTTTCTTAAAACTAGAACATTATATATATATATATATATATATATATATATATATATATTGCTCTTTACGCTAAAGTTTTTTAACTGTTTAAAAAGAAGAGTTGAGAGAAAGAGTCAAACTTTAGCGTAAAGAGCGGGGCGTTGATGAGGAAGCAGCCCCTTTCATATACGAAGTAATTTCTGTTCGTTTTAAGTTTTAATGTCGTTCTTTACTTTCAGTTAAAAAAACTTTTCATCACGTTTTTATACTTTTCACGTTTTCATCGTTATCACGTGTTTTTATTTGTCAATGAGTTTATTATTTCCTTATATTCAAATTTGTTTTGCATACAAAACACTTAATTTGTTTTGTACTTTAAAGAGGTTCTAAAAAATAGGACTAAATAAATATAATAAACTGCCGAAATAGATAAATAAGTACAATTCGCAAAAAGAATGTTCTCTGGTATTTATTTGAGCCTAATTGCCGGGTTGAACCACGCTGATTTTTTGGTTTCAGCCATATATTTTGATGGCTGAATATATATCTAATAATTTGAATCATACTGTTGTTAATCGCCATTACAGAAGTTAAATGCATACTGTGTTATCACGTAGGTAATATTGTAGACCGCAAGATTTTAATTACAACCATAATTAAAATAGCGCTGTTACGTGAGGCTCTTACAGTCAAGAAACACAGACGAATTGGGCTGTACAACCGTGAAACGGAACACGCAACATGAATGTGAACATAGCGATTGTAAAATCCAAAGATCATACGTCATCGGTTCTCTCTGCATCGATTGGTGCAAATATGTAAGAGCTATGCGGTTTGTGTATATAACAAAATGAATTCGTCAAAACTTTCTAGTTGTGAAACTAACTTACACCAAGCAACAACACAATAGATATTAGCATGGATCCAAGTTTTGAATTAGAAATACCTTTTTATTGTGACTTTCCACCCTTTGGACCAAATACTACCTTTTTGGAACAACTTGGCGACGACTCTACTTTGGAGAGGAGTTTAGATGAACCATGTATGTTCCGACAGTCTGACTTCCTACCCCTTGGACCAAATACTACCCTTTTGGAACAACTTGACAATGATTCTAATTTGGAGAGGAGTTTAGATGAGCCATGTATGTTCCGACAGTCTGACTTCCCACCCCTTGGACCAAATACTACCATTTTGGAACAGCTTGGCAATGATTCTAATTTGGAGAGGAGTTTAGATGAACCATGTATGTTCCGACAGTCTGACTTCCCACCCCTTGGACCAAATACTACCATTTTGGAACAACTTGGCAATGATTCTTATTTGGAGAGGAGTTTAGATGAACCATGTATGTTCCGACAGTCTGACTTCCCACCCCTTGGACCAAATACTACCATTTTGGAACAACTTGGCAATGATTCTTATTTGGAGAGGAGTTTAGATGAACCAGGTATGTTCCGACAGTCTGACTTCCCACCCCTTGGACCAAATACTACCATTTTGGAACAACTTGGCAATGATTCTTATTTGGAGAGGAGTTTAGATGAACCATGTATGTTCCGACAGTCTGACTTCCCACCCCTTGGACCAAATACTACCATTTTGGAACAACTTGGCAATGATTCTAATTTGGAGAGGAGTTTAGATGAACCATGTATGTTCCGACAGTCTGACTTCCCACCCCTTGGACCAAATACTGCCATTTTGGAACAACTTGGCAATGATTCTTATTTGGAGAGGAGTTTAGATGAACCAGGTATGTTCCGACAGTCTGACTTCCCACCCCTTGGACTAAATACTACCATTTTGGAACAACTTGGCAATGATTCTAATTTGGAGAGGAGTTTAGATGAACCATGTATGTTCTGACAGTCTGACTTCCCACCCCTTGGACCAAATACTATCTTTTTGGAACAATAGGTCTTTTTCTGGAATTTTCTGCTTTAGATACTGATATGCTTATAAAAAACAAAATTCTTTTCAACTTCAAAGAAATTTATAGGATTGCAGTTTAGAAAATTCTCGTTTTCTGACTATCAAAATTAATTATTCCATAGGCTAGTTTTGAATTCTTTTTAAGTTAATTTTTGTTAATATGCTCTTTGTTCTTAAAAAATGTTCTTTTTGCCTAACTTTGGATATATAGAGAAAAAGGACATTTTTCTCAATTCTTTTTTGGCCCATAAAAAGGTAATTTTAGCAAAACCAGGCCACATGAGTGGAGGTAGCCCCTCCATGATACCCCTGTCGGCTGAGCATATAATACTCACTTCACAGTAAGTGAGGGGGACTTGGAAGCTAGCTAAAATAACCTAAAAACATAGACAAACCCTTTTTGAACCCCTTCATTAACAGCTGTTAAATTAACACTATCATGTTAACACTATCGAAAGATTCCCCTGAAAAATACGGTAAACAGTTGGTAGCAGCAAGCTGTACATAAGGAGCGACAGGGTTAAATAGTAAATTTTGTACCCCTAAAATTTCTGCGGCCAGGGCAAATGTCTCCCCCAAACCACCTCACAAGCTGCCTAATGCCAATTTGAAAAAAGAAAATTTTCGGTATAACCTAGACTGTATAAGGCCTTCTCTCCCATTTACCCTTTTTACTGCAGTGACTATTTACATTGACTATGATCTATTTGTATGAAAATTTCTACAACTTGCAGGATTTACAAAGCTTGGAAACGGATTTGCAAATCGTCATCGTTTCTAGCAAATTAAAATAAAGTTTTTTATTGTTTTAAAAAGTAGAGTTGCGAGAAAGAGTCAACCTTTAGCGCAAGGAGCAGGGTGTCGAGGAGGAAAAGCCCCTTTCATATAAGGAGTAATTTCTGTTCGTTTTAAGTTTTAATGTCGCTCCTTACTTTCATTTCAAAAAGCTTATTTTTTTTATTTAATTTCTGAAAGTTTTTTAATTAATGCATGTCTGATTTTGGCTCTCCGCACATAAATTATTAAAATGAAATTTGCTATTAATTCTTTTTTTGGCTAAATGGCTTTCTCTTAGTTTTGATCAGACGATTTTGAGAAATAAGGGGTGGGGAAGGGGGCCTAGTTGGCCTCCAATTTTTTCGGTTACTTATAAAGGCAACTAGAACTTTTAATTTTTAACGAACGTTTTTATTAGTAAAAAATATATGTAACTTAAGAATTAACTTACGTAACAAACTTTTATATTCTTATATTTTTGATTATATATATGAGGGAGTTTGTCCCCTCGTTAATACCTCGCTCTTCACACTAAATCTTAAGTTTTGTCCCAATTCTTTAAGAATGACCCCTGAATCAGAAAGGCCGTAGAATAAATAGTTGAAATTACTAAAAATACTATAGCATAAAGAGCGAGGTATTTATCTCCTCATAAATACCTCACTCTTTATGCTAAAGTATTTTTAGAACCCCTCATATGGGTAATAATCTCTGTTCGTTTTAAGTTTCAATGCTACTCTTTACTTTCAATTGAAAAAACTTTTCCATGTTTATTTTTTCATTGTTTTTTTTTATAGTAATTTTGAAAAATTCTGCGCCCTTTTCATTGAATTTCTGTTCTCTCATGACATATTTCTCCAAGGAAAGATCCTCCCACATAGCCCCCTCCCCTCAAACCCACCCCCAAAACAAACAAAAAATCCCCTGAAAACGACTGTACACTTGCCAATAACCATTATTATATGTAAACACTGGTCGAAGCTTGTAACTTGCAGCCCCTCCCCCAGGGAATGTGGGGGAGTAAGTCATTCCCAAAGACATAGTTATTATGGTTTTTGACTATGCGGAACAAAATGACTATCTCAAAATTTTGATCTGTTGACTTGGGAGAAAAAATGAGCGTGGGAGGGGGGGGGTATGTGCCCTCCAATTTTTTTGGTCACTTAAAAAGGGCACTAGAACTTTTCGTTACCGTTAGAATGAGCCCTCTTGCGACATTCTATGACCACTTGGTCGATACGATGACCCCTGGGAAAAAAAAAACAAACAAACAAACAAATAAACACGCACCCGTGATTTGTCTTCTGGCAAAAAAATACAAAATTCCACATTTTTGTAGATAGGAGCTTGAAAATTTTGCTATAGGGTTCTCTGATACGCCGAATGCGATGGTGTGATTTTCTTTAAGATTCTGTGACTTTTAGGGGGTGTTTTCCCCTATTTTCTAAAATAAGGCAAATTTTTTCAGGCTCGTAACTTTTGATGACAAAGACTAAATTTGATGAAACTTATATATTTAAAATCAGCATGAAAATCTGATTCTTTTGATGTATATTTTAGCATCAAATTTCCGTTTTTTAGAGTTTCGTTTACTATTGAGCCTTACTACAGTTCGTTACCACGAACTGTTTGATAAAAAATGACTTCATGCGAATGACTCATACAATGAAAAGGCTCCATACAATTATTCAGACAATAGGGCAGAGTGAAAAAAAGAAAGTTAATTTAACTAATTAGTTACTGTTTCTATTTTGATGCTTATTCAAAATATATAAAACTCATGAAATTTAACGTTACCTGCTAGAAGTTACGTGCCTGAGATAATTTCCCCAAATTTCAAAAAGGAGGAGAAATACCCCCAAAACATCAAGCGATATCCACGAAAATCACACCACCAGATTCAGCATATCAGAGAACCGTACTGTCGAGGTTTCATGATCCTCTATACAAAAAATATGCAAGTTTTTTTTTCAGGAGTGATTGTGCCAAACTAGTATACTAGAGGATCGGGACAGGGCTCATATGATTAAGTTCTAGTACCCCGTTCAAGTGATCAAAAACATTCGAAGACAGCTAACCCCCTCCCGTGCCCCATTTTTCCTAAGATCACCTGATCAAAATTTTAAAGTAGCTATGTTGTTCAGCATAATCAAAAGATCTAATAGCTACCCCTTTCAAGACGACTTTACCCCCCAGAGTCCTCAGGGGAAGGGCTACAAGCTATGAACTTATTATTACTAGCGTTTTACAAATTCCTACTGTAGAGGTTTCAAGCTGTCATTGGCAAAAATGATACATTTGTATTTTTTACCAGAAGAAAGATCATGGATGCGTGTTTATTTGTATTTTTCCCAGGGGTGATCGAATTGAACAAATAATGCTAGAATACCAGGAGAGGGCTCATTAAAAAAAAATTTCTAGTGTTCTTCTAGAGTGACCAAAAAGCTAGATAGTCAACAGGCCCTGCTCCTATGGCCCTACCCCACCCAAAAGTTGTTCTATCAAAACTGTAGGATAGCCGCTTTGTTGAGCATAGTTGAAAGGTCCAAAAGCTACGCCTTTGAGGATAACATGACCCCTCACAGCCCCTAGGAAGAGGGGTGTATTTTATGAAATTTGCACACTTGTTTACGCATAGTTTTTTTTTTATTAGGAAGCATACAGACATTTTTTGGAGGGGCGTATTTTTCACAGGGATAGTTTTCTGTCAAGAGGTATGTTTTGAAAGATTCTTTACGTTTGTTTAACTTTCTCTCTGTCGACTCAATTTTACATGTAGAGATGTTCCAGGAGAATTATCCAAAGGAAATTATCAGCGGGGTTGGAATAGTCTGAAGAAGCTTTTTGTGGGGAGATTTTCCTCGGAAAATCTATGTTACCTTTTTGAATGAAAATCAAGTTGCCATGGCAAACTGTAGAAGAAAGACCAATATAGATAATTTAAGTGAGAGGCAAAGCTGGCATAAGCCTTCTTGAGGATATTATATAAATGATGTAATTTTAACTTATTCATAAATAGTCCATCCATCCTAGGGCAAAACTAAAAGTGGATATCCATACAACTAAGGGATGATCGAGATTTTTAGGTTAATTCATGACGGACAATACCCACTGGACTTGTATACGAAACAGGAGACTGATTTTTTTTTTTTTTTTTTTTTTTGAATTTGTTTGTATTAGGCTAAGTAACCTTAGCCTAATAGGCTTGCCCACTTAGTCTTAGGCAGACCACCGTGTTTTAGGATGGACAGATTACTGACAAATCCCCTGAAGTTGCAGGCTAACAAGGAGACCTTTAGTTTATCAAGTGTTTGGGTAAACAGCAAGCGAGTAGCTATGACTCCTTTATTGTACAAATACTTGCGTGTTAGCTTTTGGAGGGGCAAGCCTGCCTAAAGTCTCAGGCAGGCTGACCACCTGCCTTGAGTGTCAGGCGAGGCTTTGTACCCTATTTATAAGCTAAGACAGTTGCATAAAAAAGACAAAAAAAAAAAGAGATATAGGTTGACTGACAAGTTGCCTATACTTAGAGCCATGGAGGAAGGTTTCCCAACATGATTTGAAAACCATAAAAAAAAATTCAAACTAAAGTACGCTAAAAAGATTTTTTTCAGAAGGAATTGTTTGCAAGAAAATTTAAGTAGGGAGGTACTTGAAGGAAGCTTTTGTGGTGGGAGAAAATTTTCAATGAAGGGGGATCCATATTTTCTGACATTATTTGAAAAACGATCAGAAAAAATAAGTTTTTTTTTTCAATAGAAAGTAAGAAGTCATATTGGAGCGCGGTTGCCTCCTCCTCAACTCTTTACGCTAAAATTTGACTTTGACTGGCACTTTGTCAATAATTTTCGAGACTATACCGGCGGCACTGAACAGTCTAAAAGGAACAAAAGGAACTCTCAACCAGTGAAAATAAGTACAGACACCTTGACAAACATCTTTACTAATCCATCTTAGATGCAGTGCGACGACATCAGTGGCCATTTTAGGAATAACCAGGCGGGCAGTTGCCCCCCCCCCCCCACCCATTTTTCTGTCATTTGACAATAAATTCCTTTTACTTTACATTTTGCATTCCTGTTCAGGTACCTTACTCCTTCCCAGATCAAGAGGCCTAAAGCCACTACTGAAAAAAAAAAACTAAAAAAAAAACTGTCAAAACAGAAAAGCAAGATATAAAAACCATGGAGTACGGCAGAAAAATAAAACATAATCAACAAGAAGAAAAACACCGGAAACCAGAGAATTGAAATATCAGAAGCCTGAAAGAGCACAAAAAAGTTTCGAGGGCATCCTTGGAACGCAAGTCCCCCTCCCCTTACGAAAAAATCCACTCATCTCCCCAACCAGCCCATCATAAACAAAAAAGCACGAAAAAGGCAAAAACTAACACGCCTTAGAACAATTGGAACAACATCACTCAATACAAGCACACTAGTAAAGTCTGCATTACTAAGATACAAAACTTACCCAAAGAGAAGTTCACAAGACACTCATCCACCAGGACACAAAACAGCTTTATGTTTTCATGTGTAGGGAGATATCCACTTACTAGGAAAATATTCATTCGCATCCGTCTTTCTTTGTAATAGATTCTTGCTTTCAGCAGAACAAATGAAACTAACCCTGTCACAGCTGCCATGAAATTCTACATGTCGTCAGCAAAGTTAAGCTTCATCCTCTTTGAACATACATCTATAAGTGCTCCATGCTACGAAATCCTTTAGAATCAGCCAATTAAATTATTAAAATGCACTAGAGCATCAAAGGGCAAAACAAAGAACCATGGGTCACTCCATGTTTTAAATTCATGTAATTGGATTTAATGCTCCCACCATCAACACCACACTATTTCCATCACTCAAAAAAGATGACAGCTTTCATTACTGACAAAAATCCAATCATTCTTATTCATGGATTTAAATATCATTGGTATATTCCACGCAATATAAAAACATTTACTCCTTGGACCAAATTCAAGATTATGCTGTATAATAGATCTTTTTTTACACTTGTCATCAACACTTTCAACGTCTTCCACAGATGCAAAAGGGCTTTTAATCAAAGACTGGTTCTATATTTTGAAAAATTTATTTGGCTATATATACTTGGTAAAGGCTGCTCAACTTGAGTTGCGCGATTCCTTTGTCTGCAAAAACTGTCCTGACCATAGATCGTCATCTCAGAATTATAGGTTGCAGACCAGGTTGTGGTTGCAGGTCAGGTCAAGATTGTAGCAGATCAGATTGTGGGGTCAGGTCAAGTAGGCGTCATTTAATTGTGGGGTACCATTTTACTTTCTATCCGGTTTACAACAGCTGTAACTCAAAATTTAACATCAAATGAGCCCTTCCATAGTATTTCCATGACCATCCACTGTAAATAACGACCCCTGTAAAAAACGAAGAGATTATACACACTATGCTCTTTACTGTGGAAATGAAGCTGTGTAAATTACGATAAGCGAAATTAGATTCCAAACATCAGATTAGATTCCAGAAATTAGATTCCAAACATCACGTAATGGCTTTTAAAAATACATCGTTTTTAGATAACCCACAGTTTTTGGTCATGTAAAGAATATGAAAACACGGCTGGGAATTTTCTGACTTAGAAGACTCAGATAATAAATGGAAAAATTTCTATGCTCGGTTCAAGTTCCCTCTCCCCCTCTAAAACAACCTTTGAAAAGATCGAAGGAGCAGTCGCACTTTTTTGGATAAAAGAAGATGAGTGGAAGTGAACAGTGTTGGGCAAAAAGCACCAACCTTTGAAGGAGAGAAAACAAGTACCCTGTCAAGAGATGGCCCACAAAGACACCAAACGAAGATAATCAAAACAACAAAAGTCGTCACAGAGCTTACAGCAATGTAGAACTTGCAAGCTGAACAGATCGCCGAAAATTGTGTATTGTGAAAAAAGGACAATGTGGAGACACTCAGAAACAGAATTGGAGCAAATACTTTATTGGAGCATAATTACTCGGAATTGAAGCAAAATTATGTATTGTGAAAAAAGTACAATGTGGAGACACTCAGAAACAGAATTGGAGCGAATACTTTATTGGAGCATAATTACTCGGAATAGGAGCAAAATTATGTATTGTGAAAAAAGTACAATGTAGAGACACTCAGAAACAGAATTGGGGCAAATACTTTATTGGAGCAAAATTATGTATTGTGAAAAAGGACAATGTGGAGACACTCAGAAACAGAATTGGAGCAAATACTGTATTGGAGCAAAATTATGGATTGTGAAAAAAGTACACAATGTGGACGAAGACCACATTACCTTGCCATCACAAACAGCAAAAACAAACAGAACAATAGAGAATTCTTTTCGCAAGACAGTGGGAAATAAATTAGAATGAATATTTCGGCCCTAGGTCCAAGAGCCGTCCTCAGCAAGATAAAAGTATATAAGAAGAACAAGAGCTAAGAGCTCATTTGGCACTTGTGAGAAGCTCAGAACCTAAAATTAGACTCGGTACTAGTTTTATCGAATTTGCTGTACTTTGTTTATTGGCAATTATTATAAAGATAAACTTGAAAATACAGCGTTTCTGTAGTCTCTTCTTGTTCGGTATTCTACCTGTAAAGAGGATATATTAGATATAAATTAGATACATTCGGCGTTTTTTTTCTTCTTCATGAATTCTATTGTATTCTTCTTGTTTTTATTGTTTCATTTACCTAACGAAAGAGGGGGGGGGGTGGTGTCAGATAAACCACGCTGATGTTTGGAAAGACCATAAAATAATTTGTTGCTTAGGCCATGTAACATACCAAACAGTCGAGCTGTTAGCTGAATGTACGATCTGACCAAACCGGCTTCATAGCCACAAGGACAAATGACGGGAGACAGAATGCATTGGACTTGTATGATTTGCGCCAAATATGTGTACATCAGGGGGGTGGGGGTAAGGTTAGGTTTTTAACCCATTTCTGAGATATATTCTCTCCCCCCTCATTTGCAAATATATAGCCCAAATTATACTATTGTACAAACTAAAGTATTATATTTACATCATTTTTTGGTGTATTTCATTATGATTAACGTAACTACACTTCTTGAGTGTGTTAGGTATAATACATAAGTACCAGTAATTTTCTTTCAAAAGGCCACAGACTAATAGAACCAGTTTTCGTTGTTTTTTAAGTTAATCCCCCCCCCTCAAAAACGAACCAAGAGCCTGTGTATGTACCTGCAGTCCTTTGAGTCTGCAAGGCTATCGAAATATTCAACACCCGACTTTAGAATAATATCAAAAATGATTACCTTGCCCTTTTGAATTATTGATACCGTTCTTTATAGGTAGGAATTTCGAATTAGAAATAGGTAGTAGTAAATCCCCCCCCCTTACAGGTTAAAAGAGCTATTGTAATCCCTCTCGTCGATCGTGCCCTAAAAATTTATTCTGATTCCTACATCACAGCAGAACTAGACTACCAGGGACATACTTTTTGGAAAAGGGTATCCTATTTTATTTATTAATAATAGAATTAACCGTAGACTGAAAAGACATTCCCGTAAAAAATAAAATAAATAAATAAATATATTCGCAAATTTGATGGCAGGCCGTCAAGCCTCTATACATGGCAGGCCGTAAAATCAACGCTAATTTACCATGTGAGAATCTTGATAAGCTCTCGAACATAATTTACCTCCCATTATTTTGTATTTACCAATAATTTGGTAAATTTGAATTCTTGATCTTTTGATTTCTTGAAGCAGCCATGTGTTTGAAAATGTTTGATTGCGGGGGAGTAAGTCATCCCCAAAGACATAGTTATTATGGTTTTCGACTATGATGAACAAAATGGCTATCTCAAAATTTTGATCCGTTGACTTTGGGAAAAAAATGAGCGTGGGAGGGGGCCTAGATTCCCTCCAATTTTTTTGGTCACTTAAAAAGGGTACTAGAACTTTTCATTTCCGTTAGAATGAGCCCTCTTGCGACATTCTAGGACCACTTGATCGATACGATGACCCCTGGGAAAAAAAAAAACAAAAAAAAACAAATAAACACGCACCCGTGATTTGTCTTCTGGCAAAAAAATTCAAAATTCCACATTTTTGTAGATAGGAGCTTGAAACTTCTACAGTAGGGTTCTCTGATACGCTGAATCTGATGGTGTCATATTCGTTAAGATTCTACGACTTTTAGGGGGTGTTTCCCCCTATTTTCCTAAATAAGGCAAGTTTTCTCAGGCTCGTAACTTTTGATGGGTAAGACTAAACTTGATGAAACTTATATATTTAAAATCAGCATTAAAATGCGATTCTTTTGATGTAGCTATTGATATGAAAATTCAATTTTTTAGAGTTTTGGTTGCCACGAACTGTTTGATAATATTGCTTCAGTTTCTTTTGATTCTGCCTTAAGCAGCCATGTGTTTGAAAATCCTAGCCACAAAATACTTTTTGAAGAATCTGTCCTTATGTTTTTGGTTTTTGCGCTTTTGTATAACTTGAAAGTTTTTGCATCATACAATAAAAAATTTGTGTTTTTTTTCTAAATATCGGTCTTCATAGTAGTGGAAAGATACTGCAAGTAGAACTTATGGTATTTCTTAGTATTAATAAAAACTTAACTTACCTTTTTTTCCAGAGTTTATAATTATTCAAATTTTCAAACGCTAACAAAAAGTTGAATATATTAGACATAAGCAAAACTGTCAATAATAAGAAAAAAAAACAATAACAAAATTTGCACAATTTAAATGCTAATGATAAAAAAAAAATAAAAAAAAAATAAAATAACCATTAAGAAGATGGCCTTAAGTTTAAAATTGGTGATCAACAATAATCATCTAGATACAATAAAACAGGAACAGGAGTTCAAAAATAACTTTTCAAATGTCAGTGGCTACAAAAATACTTGAGATTATGGATATATGCTCATTGAGCACCAAGAGCCTGTAAAAGAGACTCTTGAATTACAAAAAGAAGAAAAGGAATAAAAAATTAGTCATAAAACATCAGGAGAGGACTCATTTGAATGGAAATTAAAGTTTCTAGGGTCCTTTTTTATCTAACCAAAATAATTGGAGGGCAACCAGCCCCACTCACACGTCCCTTTTTTCTCAAAAATCATTCAATTAAAATTTTGACATATCGATTTGTTCAGCACAGCTGAAAGGTTACAAAACTAAATGCACATATAAGCAGCATCAGCCTTTTTTACGTGGTTACGTGGGAGGATCTTTCCATAGAGGAATTTATCATGAGTGAAGAGAATTTCCATGAAGGGGAATGCAGAATTTTCCAGAAGACAATCATAAATTGGGTCAATATTTAAATTCCCTGTGTCTCTATTTATTGAAAGATTAGCAAATATATGTTTTTTTAATTTTTATAGCCTCCCTTGCCCAGTGACAAAAACCTCTATCATTAGAAATAGCTGTAGCCTCATCAAATTTTATAAAATGTTCGGGATGAAAGAATGTATGTTCAGCTAGAGCCGAAACAAAAGTTTCGGGAGGCTTTCTTAATTGTAGGGTTTTTTCTATCGAGTTGCGATGCTCAATATATCTTTCAATAAATTGTTGGTGAGTTCTACCAATATAAAACTTTCCACAAGAACTAAGAATTTTATACACCCCACTAACTAAATCTCCCCGGGTTAAACCCTTCCCAGAATTAAGGAAACTACCTAATGGTCTCACTAATTGGAAACATGTATCAATGTTATGTTTACGCAAAATTAGTTTAACCATCTCCCACAAAATAGGTACATAAGGCAAAGAAGTGAAACTTTTCGGTATATTTAATTTTGTACACTGTGAAACTCTAACAACCCTATTGTTATGTTTAATGCGTCTGTTATTTATTATTTTATCAAATTTTATTAAAATTTTGACATATCCATTTGTTCAGCACAGCTGAAAGATTACAAAACTAAATGCACATATAAGCAGTATCAGCTGATTGGAAACAAGTATCAATGTTTACCATAAATTCGTATATACCATGTTTATACCACGTAAACATACCATGTTTACCTAAAATTCGCTTAAGCATCTCTCCCAAAGTAGATACATAAGGTAAAGAAATGAACCTTTTCGGTATGTTTAATTCTGTACAGTGTGAAACCCCAACAACCCTTTTGTTGGGTTTAATGCGTCTATTTTTTATTATTTTATCAATGAATTTAATTGGGTAACTATTACAAAATAAAATATCCGTCAAATACAACAATTCAGAATCTAAAAACTACTGGGAACAAATTCTGAAAGCTCTATCCACCAGGCAATCACAACCCCTTGTTTCACTGAAATAGGGTGGCACGAGTGAAAGTTCAAATACCTATCACTGTGTGTAGGCTTTCTATATACTAAAAAAAGTAAATGAAAATCATTTTAATCAATAGGATATCAAGAAAAGGCAGTTTGTCATTTTCTTCAAACTCCACTGTAAGTTTTTTATTTTTGTCAAAACTATTTAAATGTTTATGGAAAAGGTCTAAAGACTCTAAACCGTGTTTCCAAATACAAACCACATCATCCATGAATTTTAGGGAGACCCTAAAACTGTGTATAGCGGAGGTTTCAATAGATTCCATGAAGAGATTTGCCAACAAAGGGAAGAGAGATGCCCCTATAGCCAAACCAAACACCTGTTTGTAAAATTCACCTCTAAAACCAAAATAAAGAGAATATTCATTTGCAAGGATAGCCAACTTCATAATGACTTCAATCTCCAAACTAGCCATGGTCACATTTTGTATCAAAGTGCTTTTGTAATTTAATCCTTAAGATATCTTCGCACTTTTTCACGTTACAATTTGAATACATGGACACCACATCAAAACTACAGAGAATTGAATTCTCCTCCAATGCCAAATTTTTAACTTATTAGTAAGATCAGTGGGATTTTGTATATATGATTTTTGTGTTCCTAAAAGTGAACACAATGCCACCGACAACCACTTTCCTAATTTTGCCACTGGTGATGAGAAAGTTGATACAATGGAACAGAGCGGGACTCACGTCTTATGAATTTTGGGTAGACCATAGATCTTGGGTGCAGAACAACCTCTTGGATAAAATTTATTATAAAATTGCGGGGTAATGTGTAAATTATTTTTCAGTGACTACAATTCCTTTCTTATTAACTTTAAATATTTATCTGTAGAATCAAAAACCAATTTTTTGTAAATAGTGGTATCCAAAATGATTGTATTCATTTTACAATCATAATCATCAGTGTCCATAATTACAATAGTATTGCCTTTATCTGCCCTAGTGATAGTAAGGACCTTGTCCTTTTTCAAATCAGAAAGTATTTTAATGTCATTTTTTGTTATATATCATTTTCAGTTTTTCTCATGCTAAAAGTCTTATGTTTCCCTTACAATTTCAGCTCTAAGCTATTGAGGAGACTCAACTTTATCAATAGAAGCCATAATTCCTGACTCTACCTTAGAGATTATTTTTGAATAAGAAATTGGGGTTGGAAAACAGAATCTAAAACCCTTCAACAAAACTGCCTCTTGTTCACTACTAAGAGGTTTAGATGACAAATTCTTAGTGGCAGGACTCAGACAAAAACGAGGATAAAAAGTATCTGAATCCTGGAACTTTTCAAACAAAAGTCTATTGAACTTGTCGACCAAATAAACCTTTGACAAATGGAAATCATGGTGAAAAGATCTAACAGCCATTTCCTTAATTCTCTGAAAAATGTCAGATGGAAGGTTATTCCTCAAAAAGTTTTCAATAAAGTCTTTGGACAACTTAAAACGTCTTTGTTTTTTCTCAGAAGTCATGTGATTTAAAGCCATGAGGCTTAATTTTTTTTTTTTTTTTTTTTTTATTCATTTTCATTACCAAAATGGGTATTGATTCTAAAAGATTTAGGAATCACTGATTCCTTCTTGCAATTTTTTAAAAAAATTTGCTGATTTAACAAATTTGTATGTTTTTTAACCAAAGAAAAATAATAATTGACAGAAGCGGCTAATTGTTGCCCATAAGCTTGACGAATGAAAGTTCTTAAGCCAAACTTGCCAGACATGACAATAAACAACAAAGAGAGATAAAACTCCACAAAAAAAAACCTCAAACCCGACTACAGCCAGTAGAGAGGAAAGACTAAAACAACGCGGATATTTCGCCTGTATCCAAACTAGGCATCCTCAGCATAAGATAAAAAGAAAGAAAAAACACTAAACTAGAAATAAATAAGACCACCACCAATAATAATAAATACAATTGTCGCTACTGATCCACATAGGGAAAAGAAGCTATTAAGAGATACATACTTCAATGAGAACATCAAAGCAACTGAGGAAAAATTATGAAAATTGAAACTTAGTTAACTATTTTGTGGCAAAATAATCCTATATATATATATATATATATATATATATATATATATATATATATATATATATATATATATATATATATATATATATATATATACATAAAAATAAGTTGTCTGTGTGTGTGTGTGTCTGTCGAGTGACGTCATGTTTGTGTGTCGACTGACGAAATTACAGACCGGGACATCGGGACACAAATGAGGACCGGGACATAGGGAATATAAATGACGATCGGGACACTCAAAGAGAAAGTGACCGGGACACAAGGAATGTTCGATTAGCAATCACCATCAACAAAGCACCGGGACACAGGGAATATAAATGACGACCAGGACACTCAAAGAGAAATTACAGACCGGGACACCGGAACACAAATGACTACCGGGACACCGGGACACAGGGAATATAAATGACGACCGCGACACTCAAAGAGAAATTACAGACTGGGACACCGGGACACAAATGACGACCGGGACACAGGGAAACAACAACAACGGGGACGCCGGGGGGCACAGGGGGATATATAAATGACGACGGGGACACAGGGAATGTTCGATTAGCAATCACCATCAACAAAGCTCAAGGGCAATCATTAGAATAATGAGGTATAGATCTGAATACAGATTGTTTTTCCCATGGACAATTATATGTTGCATGTTCAAGAGTCGGTAAACCTGACAATCTATTCATATGTACAGACAATGGGACAGCCAAGAATGTTGTATATTCGCAAGTTTCACGTAGTTATATATATATATATATATATATATATATATATATATATATATATATATATATATATATATATATATATATATATATATATTCACAGGTGGGACACAGGGACACAACTACAATGACGCGTAACTAATATGGCGCGTAACGACTTACGCGCGCGGGGGGGCCTGGGGGGGGCGAAGCGACCCCAACAACTAGGTGTTGGGATGGCACGAAGCGCCACCCCAACAGCTAGTATATATATATATATATATATATATATATATATATATATATATATATATATATATATATATATATATATATATATATATATATATATATATAATGTCTCACCACTACCTGATGATCAAGCTGTCAGTATATCAGATAGACAATGATGTTCCCCAGTGGATCTACAACTTCTTATCTGATAGAATCCAATTGTCACTGCATATGATGAAAGAGGTGACCTAATCTACTCCATATCAGTTTATGTTAAGAGCGGTGTCACCCAAGGGACCAAACTAGGCCCAACATTGTTTAACCTCTATGTAAATGATACTCCTGAGGTGGTCAAGAATGGCTTGGAACAGTTTGCAGACAATTCCAAACTCTTTGGTATAGCAGCCTCAAAAGAAAATTTCTCTTCTCTGTAAGAAGATCTGAACAACCTCTGTCTGTAGACAACAATATGGATGCTCAAATTCAACCCATGCAAATGCAAAGTCCTGCATCTTTGTCCAAACAACCCCTGTCATGGTTATCACATGATTGACTCTGCAGGTGCATGCCCATTCAGAGTGCCAAGGATGAGTGTGATCTTGGAGTAATCATTGACAATAAGCTTAAATTTTATAGTCACAGTCAGAACCCAGCAGCTAAGGCAAACAAGGTCCTCAGTTTGATCAAGTGTTCAGTGACAAGTCAAAAGCCTAGAGTTATCAAGAAGCTTTACACAGCCCTTATTCATTTCTATCTACAGTTTGGCATGCTGGTTACCAACCTGCACTTTAAGTGTGACATGGAAATACTTGAAAAGGTCTAATGTAAAGCAACCAAGCTGCCTTTTACCAAACAACAAATTTCCTATAAACAATGAATAGAAAAGCTTGACTGTCCTACTCTAACATACCATAGAAATAGAGATGTCTTCCTTGCATTTAAGATGACGACTGGTGACACCATTAAGCCCATTTCTGATCACAATGAATACACCAGAACCCAAGGAAATCCCATAAAACTGCATCAAAAATTTAGGAGAAAGCATGAAAAGTTCAACTTCTTTACTAATTGCATTGTTCCACTGTGGAATTCACTCAGCAAAACTACCATATTGGCCAGATCAGTCTAGAGCTTCAAGATTGGTGTTGACCATGACTGGAGCAGCAAGTCATTGAAGATGCACTAGGACAAACCAGTATCATCCAGCAGGGTCTGTTAGTTGCCACCCCTCTTTTATCCCTTAAACACACCCAGCTGGCAATACATCTAATGACACCCAACAATATAGCCAAACTGTCTTGTATATATGTATATATTGATTATCCAATTGTGAACTGTGACTTGAATATTAAATCAACTTTACCTGGCAACATCTACAGGTTCTTCAGCCTTAGTCACTAGAAAATGTGATTTAAGGTAATTAAGGGTAATACTTTGCAGAATCAATCACAACAATGTTTGAGATATCACTTCCAAATGATCAGAAACTGGCCAAAATAAAGCCAGAAAGCTTCTTAGTTATTAACCCAACAAGACCAGAGGACCTTGTAAGCAATTAGCCTACTTGCATTAAAGTCTCCCATGGGTTGTATGTAAAGTATTTGAGGGCATCATAAATAAAGCCATAGTCTTGCATTCTAATAAAATTGGGTAAACGTATGACAGTTACTATTATTGATATACCAATAAAGTGAACATACCACTCAATGCCTTTTTTTTGTTCTTTACAAATATAATAATTGCTTCTACTGAAAATTCAAATTTAAGCACTTCTTGAGCTCTTAAAAATGAGGAATTTCCAATTAAAGTATCACTTATTGGTTAAATTTGGACAAAATAATACTATGTTTTCTCATTGCCATCTTTTTCTTTTGTTTTCAAAAAATAAAGCTACATTTTCTCAAGTGCTAAAATTATTTATAATAAGGTTAGTTTAGGGTAAAATGTGCTTAAATTTGAGTTTACAGTAGAAGTGATTATTATATTAGTGAAGAGCATAAAAAAAGGCATTGAGTAGTATGTTCACTACAGGACTGTCACTTACTTGAAGTACTTATACTTGAAGTACAACTTAAGTAAAATTTTCCATTACTTGTACTTGTACTTAAGTAAAAACTCTAGGGTGTACTTATTACTTGATACTTAAGTAAGATTACGAAATACTTATTACTTAAGATACTGTTAATGTACTTGTTTTTCAAATACTTTACCTTTGACATGAAAATTTTGTGTGTGTGTGTGCTTTGGCAATGTACACGAAAACAGCACCTTTAGATTTAGAGTAAAGTCAGATATAGCTCCAAGCCCTATTTTTGGATGTGAAATAAGGTATTTGTTTTTGAAGAAAAAATTTTTAGTATGATTAACACTTCGTTAGTTTTGTTTCAAAGTTATATAATACAAAAATTGAAATTATTCCACAGTTCACTGGTCGACAGTGAGGTAAAATTCCTTGTTTTGTGCTGAATGTTGCATACTGTAGTCCATTTGAGCTTATATTTCTGACATTAGTGTTTAAGTTTTGTCATCTCGTCAACTGAACCAGATTTATACCATTTCATCATCTTCAGCACCATATTATTGGTAAAACTACTGAAGCTATGAATCTTTACCCATCTAAATGTTGTCTGCAATAAACAAGTCTGGGGAACTCTAGCTGGATCCAATGCAGTGGTATTTTGTCAGATTCATTCCAGCAAATTCAGGTATTCAGACGAATCTGACTTCAGATTTGTCACTCCATTCATAAGTTATAGGCCCCACTAAATTAAAGGAAAACTCAACTTTCTTAGAACTTTTACCCTCTCCCCCTCGCCCTATTTGAGATAGAGTTTGTGATACCAGAACTTGATATGAGCCCTAATCTTAGGCATCTTTGGTCTAGTTTTCATTCAGATCCGTTGCTCCATTTACAAGTTTTACTAAATTAATCAGACTAATACATCAATACTAAATAAATACTTTTGTCATGGAAAGGCAGTGTGGTCTTCAAAGTTATGTAAAACTAGATATGTGTCATGGTCTTAGGCCTCTTTGGTTCAATTTTCATTCAGATCCATCACTCCATTCGTAGGTTAATCTGAATTCGACAAAAAACTGTTTTTAGCAGGTAAAGCCCTCTCCCCCTGTTCTATTTGAGCTAGGGTCTTCATCGTTCAACTTGATGTGTCTCATGATCCTCATGATCTTTGGCACCAAATTTGGCTATTCAAATTTTCATCCAAGTCCAACCAGCGGTTCTCCCCGTATACTTGATTACACAGAAGGACGGACGGACGGACAGATTTTGCAACGTCTTAGGTAGCCATGTTGGCTCATTGGATCCAAAAAAAGGGAAAAATAGCATATCATCATCCAGGCATCATCACCTATTTGGATAGTGGAAAATATCCACCAAGATAGGTTTTTGAGATCTGTCTGTCTGTCCGCCCGTCTGTGCAATCGAGTACAGTGGGAGAACCGCCAGTCAGATTTGTATTAAAATTGAACTATTTGGATTGAAATTGAGCTTAATTAGG
Source organism: Artemia franciscana (assembly GCF_032884065.1). Classification (NCBI taxonomy): domain Eukaryota; kingdom Metazoa; phylum Arthropoda; class Branchiopoda; order Anostraca; family Artemiidae; genus Artemia; species Artemia franciscana. Next base: position 26,514,310 of record NC_088882.1, on the reverse strand, counting down.
GCGATGGGGCTTTAAGTGTTAAAACAAAATTTGAGTTTTTCATCTAATTCAGTGTAACTTGCAAGTGGAGGGATGGATCTAAATGAAGATTGAACCAAAGATGCCTAAGACCATGACAAGCATCAAGTTTTGAGATGAAAGCCCTATCTCAAATATAGCAAGGGGGAGCAGGTTTTAAGTGCTGAAAAGTCAAGCTTTTTGTTTAATTTAGTATAACTTGCAAATAGAGCAACGGATCCAAATGAAAGCTAGACCAAAGATGACTAGGATCAGGGCTCATATCTAGCTCTGGAATCACAAACCCTATCTCAAATAGGGGAGGAGGAGGTGGTTTCAAGTTTTAAGAAAGTCAAGTTTTCCTTCAATTTAATAGGGCCTATAACTACTTCCACCCATGGCTTGCCCAAAGCCTGGAAATAACCTTTTTCCAAAATAAGCCATACTGAAGCCAACCTTCAACCAAATATTCCATCCCCAGAGAAAAATTACTTTGTATGGCACTTGGTATTTACCAAGTGACACATAGCGATTGCAGATTCTGTTGGTCTGTTAGTCCTGGTTTTGCTATTTTAGGCACTACCAGATAAGCAAGGACGATGAAATGTGGCAGGCGTATTAGGGACCAGACCAGTTAAATTTGAAATAGTTGTTTCCCCGATTTGACCATATGGGGGGGGAGTGGGGGGACGGTTAATTCAGAAAATTAGAAAAAATTAGGTATTTTTAACTTATGAACAGGTGATTTGATTGGATCTTAATTAAATTTGATATTTAGAAGGATATCATGTCTCAGAGCTCTTATTTTAATTCCAACAGAATCAAGTGACATTGGGGGGAGTTGGAGGGGGAAACCTAAAACCTTAGAAAATGCTTAGAGTGGAGGAATTGGAATGAAACTTAGAGGGAAACATAAACACAAGTCCTAGATACGTGATTGACATAACCAGAACGGATTTACTCTCGTTTGGGGAGTTGGGGGGAGTGTTAATTCTGAAAAATTAGAAAAAATTAGGTATTTTCAACTTACAAAGGAGTGATTGGATTTTTAATTTTATTGGATGAAACTTCATATTTAGAAGGACCTCGTAACTCAGATCTCATGTTTCAAATCCCGGCTGGATCCAGTGTCATTGGGGGGGGACCAGAACTCTTGGAAAACGTTTAGAGTGGAGAGATCAGGATGAAACTTGGTAGGAAGAATAAGCAAAAGTCCTAGATACATGATTGACCTAACTGAAAAGGATTTGCTGTCTTTGAGGGAGTTGGAGGGGGTGTTAGTTCGGAAAAATTACAAAAATTGAGGTATATTTAACTAAGAGTAGATGACTGTACGTGAGGTATTTTTGAATTTGATATTTAGAAGGAATTCATGTCTCAGAGCTCTTATTTTAAACCCCAACCAGTTCTAGTGACACTGGGGGAGAGTTGGAGGGGGAAACCAGAAATCTTGGAAAACACTTAGAGTGGAGAGATCGGGATGAAACTTGGTGGGTAGAATAAGCAAATGTTGTAGATATGTGATTGACGAAACCGGACTGGATCCACTCTCTTTGGGGGAGTTAGGGATGTCCAGTGCTTTGGCAAGTTTGGTACTTCTGGACGTGCTAGGACAATAAAAATTGGTAGACATGTCAGTGACCAGCACAAATTGACTTGATAAAGTTGTTTTCCCTGATTTGAACCTCCGGTGGGGGGGGCGGAAGGGAGAGGAAAAATTAGAAAAATGAGGTATTTTTAACTTGCAACTGGGTGATCAAATCTTAATGAATTTTGATATTTAAAAGGACCTTGTGTCTCAGAGCTATTATTTTAAATCCCAACCGGAATTAAGCCTCTGATTTTTCTTTTGAATTAATCTATTGATTTTTATAATTTTGCTAGCTCTATAATTTTGCTCTTAGCTCTTGTTTTACACCTTTTTTCTCAGAAGATTTTCGACTTAGTCTCATGGTTTTTGCCACTTCATGGTGTGAAAACTGCTGCTAGAAATAAATAGGTTGCAAGTTCTACCGTATTGTCTGCTTGTATATTTAAATGTGTGCTTGCATTGTGCCTGCGTCCCCTTAATAGTTCTGTTTCTTGTGGTAATATTGGTTTGTCTTCTGTTGCAGACAACGTTCTTCTTGTTGCCTGGACTTGCTGTGGATTGCTTTCCAATTTTACTATATTAACCAATGAACTATTTAAGATTGGACTGTCAGTTAATGCATCTAAATGCAATTTTATTTGTTTTGATACCCCTTACGCAGTCGCTCCATTTGTTGCTGAGACTGCAGTTCTGCTGTGTTCTTCTTTAGTTAGTTGGCTTGGTCTGTGTTTTGATCCAACACTTTCCACTACCTGTTCATCCCTAGTGAATCAAGCCATGAAAAACCTACATATTGCTTACGGAAAAATATCCCCAAACAAAAGCTGTTACAACCGCAACAGTTTGTGCATGATTTATAATGCTTATTGCGCCCCTGTGCTTTTGTTTTTATCAGGCATGGCTCATCTGTTTCATAAGAAAGATTGCCATACTCTATGTGTGGCTTATTTCAGATATTGTAAATTCCTCCTCCGGCTTCCTAGATGGCACCAAAACAGAAAAATACTTACTCAATTTGGTTTAATAGATATGCCTTCTCGAATTTGGTCATCCAGTGATGATTTATGTAAAAAGACCATCAACTTTATTCACTTTTAAACCCTCTGCAGCCTTTTTTCCATATTGATACTGGTTAATTAGTCCATGTTGTCTTTTGTTACTTTGATTTTTTTTCTTGCTGTTTATTGTTTTTGTTTATTTATAATATTCTGTACTTTGTGTTTTTTTATACTTTCACAGGTAATAAAGTTCATTCATTCTTTCACTCATTCTGCAGTTTGACCAGCTGTATGGAATGCGTCTGGATCAGCAGGCTTGCTGCAGGCCCATGATTTTATAATATATGTTTGTAGGCAGTTTTACCGACCATCTGAATTGACTACACAGTATGCGGCTTGCTTGAGTGAAAACCAGCCAAAGTATATAGATGACATACATTTTCATAGCGCGTCTGAAATTTTACTTGAAAACTTGAGGCAGTTTCCTTGTAAAGGTGCCAAGGGTGAGACATGTCATCAAAGTGTGAATCAAGACTTCATTTTCATACTCTTCTTTTCTTTCAGCATGCTGACAGCCAGCAACCTCCAGCTAGCTGCCAAAAATGTAGATTTTTGCTGCTCCTTTTTATTGAGCTTTGATTTCTCATATTAAAAAAGTCTGCAACTGACTCACTTGACTCCTTACTTTTAAGTTTGAGTTTTTTTTGTTGCTAAGGTTTTTACTTATTGAATAAGAGAGTGAACTACTTTATTACCTTTTATCTGTTTTAAAGCCAATCCAAAGTTTATTTTTCTATTTTCAATATTTGTTCTGGCATTCTGACATGTTTCAGAATAACCCTGTATTTTTCTTAAATGTGCCAGATTTGACTGAACACTAATCGCCAGAAGTTCAACTCTATGTGCATTGTGTTAACCCTGTCATGTGATCTGTCCAATCCAATGAGGAGTTTTATGACTGCACTTAATTGTTTTGATAGTCTTTTCCTTTCAAGCTGTTGTGTTGAAAATTGGTTCAGTTTTTTTTTTTTTTTACTTTGTTGGGTATGTACCAGCCAAACAAGGGAAAAAAATATTTTCAATATTTTTTCCATCATTCCCACATGTTTCAGAATAACCCTGTATTTTTCCCAACATGCCAGATTTGACAAAACACTAATCACCAGAAGTTCAACTCTACATGCACTGTGTTATTTCTATCATGTGATCTGTCTGATCCAATCAGGAGTTTTTTGACTGCACTTAATTGTTTTGATAGTCTTTTTCTTTCAAGCTGTTGTGTTGAAAATTGGTTCAGATTATATTTTAGACTTTGTTGGGTGTGTACCAGCCAAACAAGGAAAACAGTTAAAAATGATAAAGCAGAAATTCTGGTTCTTGATTAAGATCTCCAAGAGAGGAATGGCAGGGGACATTTTATAGGCAAGGGAAGGGGCTAAGAAGCCTTCAGAATGGCTTTAACAAAAAGGTAGCATGGGCTTGGTATCAGAATATATATATATATATATATATATATATATATATATATATATATATATATATATATATATATATATAGAATGTCCATACATAGAATAAATACTTGAAGTAATACTTAAGTACAATTTTGGCAAGTACTTGATACTTAAGTAAGAATTTGGAAAGTACTTATTACTTGATATTTAAGTAAAAAAATAATGAGTACTTAATACTTGATACTTAAGTAAAAATTTGGAGTACTTGTTCCAGCACTGGTTCACTATATTGGTAACTCAGTCATATGAATTGATATAAGTTTACCAACAAGAACACCACTACTTCTCAGTCTGTTCAAATTTGGGTAAATGTATGACAGTTAATATTATTGACATACCACTCAATGCCTTTTTTTATGTTCTATACAAATATAATAATTGCTTCTACTGCAAATTCAAATTTAAGCACTTTTCAAGCTCTTAAAAATGAGGAATTTTCAATTAAAGTCTGACTTATTTGTCAAATTTTTGCAAAATAAGACTATGTTTTCTCATTGCCATCTTTTTCCATTGTTTTCAAAAAAATAATGCTACATTTTCTCAGTACTAAAATTATTTATAATAAGGTTAGTTTAGGTTATGTTAAAAAGTGCTTAAATTTGAATTTATAGTAGAAGTGATTATTATATTAGTAAAGAGCATAAAAAAGGCATTGAGGGGTATGTTCACTATATTGGTAACTCAGTCATATGAACTGATATACTTTTACCAACAAGTGTACCACTACTTCTCAGTCTGTTCAATCTTACTCTAGAATAGGCAATAAAAAGCTATTGTCCAACCTTAAACCCAAAAAGCCTTCAAGAAATGAGTTGGTCAAGACTTTATTAATGCTGATTGGGGCTAAACTGGGATGTCAGATCATGATGTAGAAAACCACATGCAAGATTTCTACAGGAGGTTCAACTCTACCTTATCTAGCTAGATTGATAGCAATGAATGCCCAGATAAGGACAAGCTCTTGAACAATTCCTTGACCTTATAGCCAGGGAAGTCTAAATTAAGTTTTAAATAAGCCTGTTCCTAGGGCTATAAATTGGACTCTCAAGGGGGTTAATTGGGAAATAAATTTATAACTATTTTGAAAGAGACTACAAAAATGAATCAAAAGCAACCATTTTTGACCTTATCTCTGTCAATTCAGAATAGGCTATTTCATATAGCCTACACATTAAATTTGCACACTAGCTTTTGTAAATTAGGTAAGGTAAAATTCTAGTTAAGTGACTTCTTGCTATCTCAGAAAGGGGTTAGGTTAGGAAAATGAAACTTTCAGGGATGGGTCTACAGGCTAAAGTATGTCCTGTGAAGGTATTTTGAAGTTAAAGGGTCCTGACCTTTCAAAATGTGTGTTATAAAAGTGAAACCTTGCAAAATAGATCTTCTGCTTGAATGAAGTACAACAGAATTATTTTCAGCTTCACAACTTTGTTCAATCCCAATTTATAAGGTTTTAAAGATGTGCAAATACATTTCCTAAATTTTGAAAAAGAAACATTGATATGGCTCAGAATTCTACTCAAATAACAGAAATTGCATTTTCAGAACTAAAGACAGAGAAAAAGCAACTGGTAACTGAAAATTAAGGTAAAATGCTGTTTTGTCAAAATTTCAATAGCCTAGGTGTCATGTAGACAAATTTCAGGGCCCTCTAGAGGAAGAAAGAGTGGAGGTAGGTACTTTAAAATACCTTCCTGGGATATACTTTAGCCTGTAGACCTATCCCTGAAAGTTTTGCTTTCCTAACCTAACCCCCTTCTGAGATAGGCTAGCAAGAAATCATTAAACTTGAATTTTAACATTAGATAATGTTGCCTTCCTCAAGGATGGGACAGCTTAAATGATACCAACTTCAGTAGATTTCTAAGCCATAGGCTATTGAGTTTTTATCCCTAGATTGAATAAATAGGAGCCAAGCAGCAAGCTCATTATCTTGGACCTAAATCACTTAAAAATCTCTGTTGGGTCTATGTTATGGTTCTTTCTAGAAAATAGGCCTACTAAACCATACCACATAGGCTATAGCTTAGTTCCCAAAAATAATAAATATGCTAGGCCTAGTTCAAAACAGAAGGATAGGCTAGACCTAGAATAGCACTCATCTGCAAAGAAGTGAAAACAAAAACCTTTGATCTTTTCATGAATAAATCTTAATGTTATTAATTCCTGGATAAACATACACTGAAATGAATTCCTGGAGATTAAACCTGAGATTAAAACACATATTAAGTGAGTCATAAAAGTCGTTTCTTTCCGCGCTGTCAATTAAATAAATTTGTAATTTCTAACGATAGAGACATCTGTAAAATTACGATCCTATTGTTAGATTTCAGCTAGCTTTTCATGGAGACATTTGTTTCGACCACACACAAAATATATGCAATACAGACGTCCAACTGAGACAATCTCTTGGTACCAATCAATTTGGTGTTTCTGCTTGCTTCTCAGGCTTTTAGCATCCGGTAAGGTCATCATTTATCGCCAAATCGCACCCAGAAGCCGAACCTTTTTTTAGCATTCGAAGATAGAGTACTTAAAACTTTGTATCATGCACTTTTTGGCGGGGGTTCCGAAAGAGACATATTTATTTGATGACCAGTTTTCAAGAAGATTTTAAACAACATATCACAAGACACTTTTCGTTTTAACTTGCTTGTACTTTCTTAAGTAAATCTGTGACATCCCTCTGTATATTTGAGTCTAAGATAACACTGAGTTCCCACTGATGCGACTTCACTCAAAAACGGGGATTCTGTGTGATCCGTCATATTTTTCCATTTTACTGTAAGTTTAAATATTAATACTGAGTGTATCCGTTATTCTGAATTGAAAAATTTGTTGAGCCAGAAATTGCAACTAACTACCAATACTACTAACAAGTCACAACAGCACCAAGCCGCCTGAGGCCAACACAGCTTCACATGTTCCTCCATCTTAATCTAGTCAATGCCTCCCTCTTTAAACACTCTCAGGATGTTCTTATTTCCCTTAAATCTTTCTTTATGACATTTTTCCATCCCAACCACGGCTGACATGCTTTCTGTTTCGCCCTTGACGGTTGGCCAAAATGGACAAACTTCAGCAAACCTTCATCCTTGATTTTTAGAACGTGCCAAGGCCATTTCAACCTTTCTTTCGTTATTGACGTAGAAAGTGGGATTGAACCGCACTTTTTGCACAGCCTACTGTTTGAAAAACAGTCAATCATCCAGTTACCCAAAACAATCCATCGGCAATTTCTCTGGAAATTATCTAGCAAATCTTCATCCACTTTTCGTAGCACCCATGTTTCAAAACCAGGATTGACCATTTCCATCAGTGTATTTTCCAAAATTCTAATCTCGGTTTGCAGACTTAGTTTTTTATTTTTGCTGCCTTCCCAGGAAACTCCCGTTTCCATAAAATGTTTTTTAATGATATCCTTTCATCGCAACCACGGACAACATGCTTTCCGTTTAGCCCTTGGTGGTTGAAGAAAAATTACAATCTTCAGAATATGTCATCGTTCATCTGCAGAACGTGCCAAAGCCATTTCAATCTTTTTTTCATTATAGCTCTAGAAAACGAGATTCAACCACATTCTTTGCACAGGCTACTGTTTGAGATACGGTCAGTAAACCAGTTACTCAGAACAATCCATAGGCAATTTCTCTGAAAAACTTGAAGAAAATCTTCATCCCCTTTTTGGAGCACTTATACTTCAGAGCCATATTTTACCACATCACTGTAGCCTCTTGTTCCTTTATAATTGTTTCAACTGTGAAGAAACACACTGAGTCCTGAATATTCTACTCTTAACATCTTCACTACACTTATTGTCTTTACTAGTAATACTACGCCCTAATAGTGAAAATTTGGTCGACACATCATCTACCCTTTCTAAAACCATACTATTCTTTTCTTATCACTTTGTCTACAGCGTCTCTTAGTCTAAAAAGAATGATATTACTAAGTAATTTGCTACCTACGGAGACCAGGCTAATGCCTTGCTAATCACCACACACTTTCTTATTAGCCCCTCAGAAATTGGATATGCAGTAAAAAGGCTGAAAAATAATAAGGATACTAGTATCGGCGGCTTAAGCTATGAGCTGCTAAAATAGGGAGTTCCTGCAATGTTCCTATTTCTCCAAAACCTGTTCTCTACAATCTGGAGAACAAAGACAATTCCCGAGGATTGGCGGAAAGGTTTCATCATCCCCTTATGGAAGAGAAAAGGCTCAAGGAGCGATTGCTCCAACTACTGGGGAATAACCCTACTGTCAGTCTCTGGCAAACTGTTTTCAATTGTCCTGCTGGATTGATGTCGGAATATCATTCGAAAAATCCAGCTACCGGAGCATGAGGGCTTTATGTCGGACCACTCATTATCGAGCAGATTTTCACGATTCGACGAATAGTAGAGAAGACCACAAAGTTCCAACAGAAAGCATTTATTCCCTTCGTTGACTTCCACGCTGCATTTGACCCAGTCGATCGAGAAGCTCTTTGGCGGATTCTAGAGTTGACTGGCCTACCTGAGAACTATTGCAGAGTTCTTATAACGCTGCACCATGGGATTGTGCAAGTAAATGACCGGTGCAATCCGTTCATTCAAACCACGACAGGGATGCGCCAAGGACGTGCAGTGGCCCCAGAGCTCTTCAATGTCATCGTAGATTACATTATGGCAAAAACCACTTCACGTCTCAGTTTTGGGCTGAAATTCGGAGATCGTGCCATCACAGATGTTGATTTTGCCGATTACTTGCCATTCTGATGGACTCCATGGAGCAGCTACTGGAAGAGCTCCGAAACCCTACAGAAGAGGCTGCCAAAAAAGGACTATATAAACCGAAACAAAACTAAATTATGGATATAGACCCGTTTTCTTCTACTGTTAACTCTCCAGTTAGCATGGACAGCACCACTGGCATCAAAGTTGTTCAAAACTTCACCCACCTGGACTCCACAATTTCTTCAAATGGCTTACTTCTCCCCAAACTGCAAGCGAGGTTATCTAATGCGTCTTCTGTTATGGGCAGACTGAACTGTCATCTCTGGCCATAATGAAACATCAGTTGTACAGCGAAACTGCAGGTTTTCAACGCTCTAGTCGGCTCTGTGATGCTTTACGGAGTTGATACAAGGCAAGAATCAACTACAACCTTCAAGAAAATCGACGTATTTCATGCAAAGAGCCTGAGGAGGATTGAGGACCTACAATGGTCCGACTTCGTCAGCAATGAGAAGCTTCTCCAGCTCACAAAGCAGTCTTGATTTTCGACTCAAGTAGCCAAGCGAACCTTAAGATGGCTCCTGCTGCCCAAAAATATTTTTCTGAGGTTTGGCATTCTCTAACTACTGGGTGTCTTACCCTATTCTACTTGAATTATGGTACAACTCTAAATGAGTCTTGAATTATGGTAAAATTATAGATGAGAAGGTCTTTGATATCTTAGGAAGTAGTTAAATTAGGTGAATGAAACTTTCCAGAATATCTTTGAAGTCTAAACTACACCGTGAAAGACCTTTTAAAACGTCAGCCTCCATCCTTTTTACCTCTGAAAGGCATTGGTCTGTGTTAAACCGGCACAAACTCTGTGTTACAGAAATTAAATTTCACAAACAATTCTACAGCTCCCCAAAGAACCAAGGAAAGACATTTGAGCCACGTAATATTGCTAAACCCAAACATAGCCTACAAGGTTTTAAAGAAGTTGGAAAACTTTGTCTTAATTTGAAAAAAAAAATCTTATCTTTGGCCTTAAATCCCATTTACATCCTTAGAATCGTTTTTTAATCTGGGCCTAGGCCAGAATCAAATAAAAGCTGAATAAAACCAACATTTTTGAAATCATAGCCTAGTTTGTCAGAAATTAAGAAAGATGACCTATGTCTACCATCTAATTTTTTATGCCTTAGAAATAGGGAAGGAGAAGAGAAAGGAGGTTGAACTCACCTTCCCAAAGCATAATTTAGACTCTGAATGCATTCCTGAAAGTGTCATTCTCGTAACTGATATGCTTTCCAAGATAGAAAAAGCACCTCATTCAGAATTTTACCGAAATAAAATAAAAAAGGACGAGCTTTAAATATAGTAATGCTAGAATAACCGCATGTATTTGAGTCGATTGTATGTAATTATCTTGAAAATTACCTTAAATTGCATGGCTAGCAAGTTAAGGTGCTGATGAGACTCCTGTGGAACATCTCGCTGGTGGTGTGATGTGACTATGGTCTGGCATCCCTTGTTAGTCTGCCCTCTGCATTGGCCTATTCCTGATCAACTCCTTTCTTGAATGCATTTATGGTTTGGGACTGGATGATGGCTTCGGAGAGGCTTTCCAGTAAGGGACAGCGCGTAAAAATTGTCGGTGCTCACGTCGATGGCAACGAGGGACTTGCAGCTTATTTGTGTGACCTCCCGCCGTGTTTGAAAGGTATGAGCAGGATATTTGACTCAGAGGTCGTTTTCTAATAGTTTGCGAGTAGCCATTGCGTCTTCTCTCTTCCTTTGATAGACTAGGGTGGGAAGTTTGAGGGATGCAAGGCATTCCTCATATGGGTTGACTTGCAAAGATGGTTTAAGCTTTGTTACTCACCTTTGGACACTCTCTGGTGCTTTAATATTCATTTAATAATGGGGAGACGTTAGGGCCATTCAAAATTCTAGGTTTGGACGTACAATAGCCTTACGCAGCTTCTTGAATACAAGCGGCTTTCTCATTGTAAACCTTCATTTTGTTAGCCCCAGGGCTTGCTTTACTTTAGCAACTTGAGCTTTTGTGTGGCTGTGGAACTTGAGTTCGTTATCGAGAACAATCCCTAGGTCTTCCTCCTCACTTAAAGCCTCAAGTAGGTCATCTCTAATATAATAAGGTCGTCTAGGATTGTTGTGTTCAAGATGCCGGACTTTGCATTTTGACACGTTGAACCGCAAACCCCACTCAGATGACCATCTGGATAGTTGATTTAAATCTTCTTGCATCGTTGAGAGACGGGGCTAATTTGGCCCTGTCCTAAGAGCTTGCAATCTTCACAGCACTTAGCGTCAATGGGTTTTCAAGTGTGTTGTACAGTCGTTAATATATATGCTGAACAACGTTGGTCCCAGGATTGGGCTCTGTGGGACTCCACTAATGACATGAATTTCATCAGAATAAACAGTTTTACCGGTGAAATCATAAACTACTACCCTCTGAGTTCTTCCAGAAGAAAGGCTTCACTCCAGGGAACTATATCCTCATGCACTCTCAATACTTCAATTTTCAAGTGAAGAGATTGATGTAGTACTTTATCAAAGGCTTTTGCTTGATCAAGCGACATGACATCCACTGGAAGGCCATCATCTAAGAGTCGGGCGAAAAAGTCACATGACTAAATGAGGCTTGAATCGATTGAGCGACCTTTACAGAAACCGTGGTGACTTTTTGGAAGTGACATATTTCTTTCAAGGTGAGAGACCAGTGCGTTATTTATGATGCTCTCAAGGACCTTGCATCCAACAGAAGTAAGACTTATAGGGTGATAATTTCAGGCTTGGTCCTTTCCCTCTTTCTTAAAGGTGGGGTTGATGTTAGCCTGCTTCCTGTCACTTGGGAGCACTTTGGAAGTGAGTGACATCCCAAATATCACTGCTATTCGCTAAGCAATTTGTTCTGCTGCTTCTTTTAGTAGTCTGGGTCATAGGTTATCTGGCCCAGCAGCTGTATTTGCATCCGGTCTCTTAAGCCTATTCAGAACATTTTCTATACTTATAATTATCATGTACATTGGTTCTCTGATTGGTTGCTCTGGTAAAGTGGGTTGAAAATTTGGTATGGGCTGAGCGGAGAAATTTGTATCAAAGCTAGATTTGAGCAAATCCATTTTTTCTTTAGCCCCTCAGGTTTTTGTGTCATCCTGTTTCATGAGGTTCAGGATATCATGTTTAGAGGGATTAGCTACTGAGATTTGGTGCAGAACCCCTTTGCATTCTGCTTTGCGTCAGCTGTAATTGCCTCCTCATGGCTTTCTATACTCTTCCGAGTCAAATTTCCTAGCTTGTTTTTGCATTTCTTGAACGTGCCATACTGCTTATCCCATTTGCACTTTACGTATTTGGTCCAGGCTATTTTCTTCTTTCTTCTAGCCCTTATCACTTCTTTGGATAGGAAGGAGCTAGTTTTTGGCTGGGGCGGCCAGTATACCTGGGGATATTTATTTTCTGCAGCTAGAAGTACTGTCTTAAATGCCTCCCAGCTTTATTTTATGTTGTCACTGTCAACAAAACTCTCCCATGTTATCTTTGACAGGTCTTGCCGTATTGATTCGTACTCTATAAAGGACTTTTTCACTTTATTTTCCTTCTTGAAGTTCACCTGTATCCCAGTCAAGGTACAAATCTGTCCACTGATTCCGATGTCAGGGTGATAAGAAGTAGAAATGATTCATTCAGGGTAATTTTTTACAACAAAGTCTAGTAAGGAGGGTTGTTGCTGGTGCCTGAATCTTATTGGTTGGTCAGTAATTTATGTCAATAGGTTGTCAGTGAGGGATTTAGTAGTGACACAGGAGGGGCTACTTTCGGAGGGGGGAATCCCATACTTTCAACCCACTTATTATCAGGTATATAAAAACCTCCAACCAAAAAGATTGTTGAATGCTCACAGGTGTTCATCTTAGATAAGAGATCAGATACAGCTAGGTGTGAAATATTTTGATCAGGGGCAAACGATCTACGGTGAACAATCCATACTATAAATGATTCAGATCCAACGTGGAGTTTTGAACAAACATACTCAACCCAACTATTATCAGAATAAATGAAGGAGTAACTCACAGTTTCAGCTCTCAGTCTAGTTCTGCAATATATTGCTTTTACTTTCAGACACACAGGCTTATACAAATTGCTGCAGGAACTGAATCCAGGGACTTGGATATGAGATTCTTCCAATTTTGCCGCTGAATTTTACGGCAATTTCACAAACACAAATAACGTCTATATCAAAATCAAAACAAATAGCTTTCAGTTCATTCAGTTTTGGAGCAAGAGTATTAGAATTTGTCAAAAAAATAAAAATAAACACGGACTTTCCTAGAGTTTATTTTTATTACTGTTTATTATTTTAGCAGTAATTCCACTAGTACAAGAAAGACTGATTTCACTTTTGCTGCCAGTCTCACTGCCAGTGTTGCAAAGCTAACTCTTACAACCCAAACAGGCGGTTTTGGAAACTTCGTCCATTGAGACCAATGACTCGGTTTTGGCATAGCTTCAGTTCATGTTACTGCAAATGACCTTTTGCTCTCTATTTACATTACTTACATCACGTAGTGCCACATTTGTCTTGGGACTAGGGGTCCCAAGGTTGGCTTGTTTTTTTGCCACAATGACCCAGTTTCTATTTCCTAGATTTTGCTTACTGGCAGCAAGTCTTCTTTTAATCTCTTTAACCATTTTTGTCTTTTCTGACGGTCTTCTCGAGATATATCTACATAAAACGCAATAGTGCCTATTTTGTTTGGAAAAGTTTCAAGATTTCTTCTTTCTGCTTACCCGAATTGATAGAGAATAATATGGGACCAGGCTTTGCAGCATTTGAAGATACTGGAGCACTATGGTTTTGCCTTCCTGGCAGGTGCCAAATGTTCGAAATGACACCCACATCTATTTTGAGCCCAATTTTAATGAGCTCATTTATAAATTTGGCATCGTATTTTTTGAGGTGGTACACCAAAAGCAATGAGCTTGAGATGTATGTTAAACTTGCTTTATTTCTCCTGACTATTTTGCGAACTTTGGCTTCTAGTTTATCAGCAACCACGGAGTTTACAATGTCCTTGAGTTATGACGCAGAAACTTTTGTTTTTACATTATCTTTCAGATTGTTGATTTTGGCTTTGAGAGAACACTCATATTCTGTTTGAATGAGTCAAGCATGCCCGCATTTTGGTCACATGCTCTTGTAATGTGGTTTTTACAATGTCTGAAACGATTTGTTATCTACCGTTGGTTTTGCACAAAGGGCAGACCCAAGCACTTCCAAGTTTTTGGTTCATTTTGTTAAATATGTCGTACTCTGTATCAAACATCAAGATACACTCAGAGCAAAGCCAGGAATTATATTCGTCACATTTTATGTTATTTGACCTTTCATCCAAAAACACCATTTCGATGCTCACTTATCAAAGCCTTGGTTGGTTGTTGAAGTTTTTGACCGCTTCATTGTACCATTTCCTGTTTTTTGGAGGCATTATATGGCAATACTTTGCTCACAAGTAAGTAACTTAATATTCCTTATTATGGCAAAGATTTTATCAACAAACGTTTAGTTCTTTAGCAGCTCACGCCACCGATAAGCCCACATAATTATTGCTTTGAAAATTTTTGAGGTTAACAGAAACTGTGGGAAGTGCAATGCTCAAATCAACTATTACCAGCAGTTTAAGGATTAAAGTCCAGCTAGTACCAATACAGCCTCTTGATCTTTTTATATTGTTCTCTTCTGCACAGACTATCTCCGGAAATGCGAAAAACGGCTGAACTAACTTATCTTCTGGATTTAACAAATATAATATTGGCAACTGCACATTGGGCGACTTCGTAAATTTGGAAGAAACAGAAGTATTTAAATTTGTTTGGCTAAACACATTCTAGACCCATGGGGATAGAAAGTAAAAAAAATATATAGCTTCAAACTCCAGGTAAGTAAAATCATGCGCTTAGGGAAACCACTTAGGTAAAATTTTAGTTTAGTGACTTCTTGCTATCTGGGAAAGGGCTTAGTTAAGAAAATGAAGCCTTCGGGGATGGGTCTTCTCCCTCTAAAGGGCCCTGAAATTCGCTTACATCACATGTCTATACCTATTGAAATTTTGTTAAAATTCTAGTTAATTGACTTCTTGCTATCTTGGAAAGTATTTAGGTTAGGGAAATGAAGCTTTCAGGGATGAATCTACAGAGTAAAGTATGTCCTTGGAAGGTATTTTGAAGCAACTACCTCCACTCCTTCTCCCTCTAGAGGGCCCTGACCTGATGACCTTTAAAAATATGTGTGTCATAAAAGTGAAACCTTGCAATATAGATTTTCTGCTTAATTGAAGTATAACAAAATTGATTTCAGCTTCATACCTTTGTTCAATTCTATTTTATAAGGTTTTAAAGATATGCAAATACATTTCCTAAATTAAAAAAAAACAACAAAAAACATTGTTATGGCTCAGAATTCTACTCAAATAACAGGAATTGCATTTTCAGAACTAAAGGCAGAGAAAGAGCAACTGGTAACTGAAAATTAAGGTAAAATGTTGTTTTGTCAAAATTTCAATAGGTAGGCTATAGGCTAGACCTGTAATGTAGGCAAATTTCAGGGCTCTCTAGAGGGAGAAGGAGTAGAGATAGGTACTTTAAAATACCTTCCTGGGACATGCTTTAGCCTGTAGACCCATCCCTGAAAGCTTCATTTTCCTAACCTAAACACTTTGCAAGATAGCAAGAAGTTAATTAACTAGAATTTTACCAAAATTTTGACAAAACAACATTTTGCCTTAATTTTCAGTTACCAGTTCCTTTTTCTCTGCCTTTAGCTCTGAGAATGCAATTCCTGTTATTTGAGTAGAATTCTGGGTAAAATTCTAGTATAGTGACTTCTTGCTATCTCAGAAGGGGTTTAGGTTAGGAAAATGAAACTTTCACAGATGGGTCTACAGGCTAAAGTATATCCCAGCAAGGTATTTTAAAGTACCCACTTCCACTCCTTCTCCCTCTAGAGAGCCCTGAAATTTGCCTACATGACTGGTCTATACCCAACCCAAGAGATGCTTTAGCCTATAGATCCACCCCCGTAAGTTTCATTTTCCTAACCTAACCCCTTTCTGAGATAGCAAGAAGTCACTTCTAGCATTAGAAGAATCAGACCTAGAATTATACTGCCACTTAAAATGAGACTATAGGATAAATATAAGCAGAAAATGATAAGTATAAGCAGAAATAAATGTCTATCCCAAAATTTTTTCCAATAAACCTATATTCAATTTTCACACTACCAAGTTGCTGTTGTGAAGTATGATAATTGACCTTTTGGAATTGAAATTTGTGGAATTAAAAGTTTTATAGGCTAATCAGTCAATGATATATCCTTAAACAGTTTTTGCAACATGATTCTAGCAGAAGTAGGGTAAAGGTACCAATGATTTGGCAGTTTTCATAAAAACCACTACTTCAGAAGGCTTAATTTAAAGACTTGCTTTCAAAAGGGCTTAAGTATGTAGAAAAATATCTACAAATTTAACAGTTTATTAGAGTTAGTTTATCAGAGTTTTATCAGAAAAAGGTACAAAACTCAAATTTCCTTAAATTGGAGTTTTTCACCTACAAATTTGACAGAACAAAAATTTACCCATTTTCAACATAAGTCAGAACCCAATTTAACACATGTCAAAATACTTGTGGGTAGATCTTGGTGGATTTGACATGCCTATTCTTTTTACTTTATTTCTTTGTTTCTCTTCTTGACTTAACCCTCTTGCTAAGCAGGGTTGCCTGTGTAGAGGGAACTGGTTGAAAGTGATGTCAGACTTCTCCAAGTAGCCTTGTCCAGGGCTAAAGATAGGACCTCATTTGGGTTGATGTTGTGACTGAGCAGGAATTGGCTTATAATATCAGCCCATTTAGTGCATGGCCTCTCCTCAAGGGTGATTCCAGCCATTTTCCAAGGGATTGAAGTCTGAGATGGTCCTTTCAGGGGTAATTAGTGGGAGACAGAGTAGGTGGCCATACCACCTTAGAGAGCAGGCTTCTACTTGGGTAGAGACGATTGCCATCTTGAAGGTCTTCAGGATTTCAGTATTGCAGATCTTGTCATACCATTTGATGCCTTTGACTTAATGCAGGTGTCTAGTCTGAATAGTATCAACTTTTCTTAGCTGTGTCTGGGATATCAGCCATGTCTCAGATGAGTACAGCATGATGGTTGAGACTATGGAATTGTAAATTTAGGCTTTGGTATGGCAGCTAATTTGTGGTTTGTGGAAGACTGCTCTTAGGAGTTGTCTGAACACAGAGCTTGCCTTGGCTGATCTGGCTGAGATTTTGGCATGAAGTTTGCCACTTAAGGATATAATTGATCTGGGAAATGTGAACTGTCTTACCACATTGACAGCTTGGCTGTTAACCTCAACAGTTGAGAGTAGTGCTGATGCAATCTTTTCTATGGACATGATCTTCATTTTCTTCCAGTTGATTTGCAGGCCAACTCTAGAGGCTATGGAGGAGAGCATCTTGAGTGCAGACTTAAGTTTGTAGAGATTATCACTAAGGACAGCTAAATTGTCTGCAAAGTCAACATTGAACAGAGTCCTCCTGGCATAGCCGATGCCAAAAAGGTGGGCTTGGTGTATCTGCTGCTTTGGGGATAAGCCTAAGAGACAGTCTGTCAACAGTGTCAAAGGCTGAACAAAAGTCAATGAAAGTTATGTAGACTTTTTCTTAAATTCTGCAATCTTCTCAATGATCTTTCTAACTATGTGAGCCTGTTCAGTTGTCAATTTTCCTGGCATGAAGCTTGTTGGGGGCAGTGTAAATCATGTAGGAAACTCGTTGCATGTTTCAGCAGCAGCATTGTCGACAGCTTCCCAGGAACAGACAATAGGGTGATACCACAGTAGTTGCTGGAGTTGGTCTTGCTGCCCTTGAGCTTAAACACTGGCACAAGGATTCCTTTCTTCCAGTCTGAGGGTATAACTTCAGTGTGCCAGATTATGCTGAACACCATCTGCAGCCAGAGTATCATTGCATGGCTGCCTGTTGTGAGTAGCTCAGAAACAATGCCACAAATGCTGGCTGCTGTATTGTTCTTAATTTTTTTTTGGCTGATCTGATCTCCTCAGGAGAAAATTCATTGCTATTGGGGCAGCAGCAGCAGCAACAAGCCCTGGGTCAATGTAATGTGGATCTGAGTTGAGCAGTATATTGAAGTGTTTCTTCCATAGACCAAGACATTTGGACTGATTGTATATGGTTTCTCCATTTGCTGCTTTTAGGGTTGTGGATGCCATGGTGTGTTGCCCAGTCAGCTCATGCAAGATCTTGAATATTGAGTCTGTATCTTTCTTTTGGGCAGCTTTGCCTCCAATAAAGTGTTTCTTGTCCTAGTGAAGCATAGAGTTGTGCTGTTTGTTGAACCGTCTGTAGAGTGTCATATCTCCTCATAGTCTTGCTTGTCATCTCTGCTCAATCACTTCAAATGTCTGGTTGCTAATCCATTCTTTCTTTTTTTGCTGCTTCAAGCCCACAATTTCTGTAGCTGCAGTGAGAATATTAACCTTGAAAGTGTTCCATGCTGACTTACTTTCTGAACACTGCTGGAGGGCCTCAGAGTGGTTAGAGACCTCTACTATATACCACTCACAAACCAAGGGATCTTGCTTCAGTTGAGAGGTGTCTATCTTCTTGGAGGAAGAGGAGCTACTTTTGTTGGCCCTCAGTCAGAGTATAATCCTTGCAGAAACAAGACAATGGCTATTATTGCTAAGCTAGGCACCTCTGTATGAGGAGCACTTCTGGACAGACAAAAGCCAGCACTCTCATACAATGATGTAGTCAAGCTTCTTTTTTTGTCTTGCCATCATTTCTGTACCATGTGTGCTTTGCAATATCTCTTCTCACAAACCAAGTATTTGTGACTGATTGGGCATGGGTGTTGCAGCAATTGAGCAGCCACTCACCATTATTATTCAGAGTGTCAATTGTCACAGGTCCAACAGGTACATCATACAGGCTGGAGCTGTTAGCAACACCAGCATTGAAATCTCCTAAGACTATGAGGTAGTCATGTAGTAGGTTGGAGGAGAGCTCAGAGGACAGCACTGCATAGAAATTGTCCTTATCTTCATCCTTGGCCCTGTTTGTCAGTGCATAGCAGGTAAGAATAGTTATCTTCCAATGCTTGCTGTCAATTCTTTCTCTCAGTAGACATGATGAGATAGGTGTGAATGACAGTAGGGCTTCCCAGGCAAAGCTGTTGAGACCAAGGCCAACTCCCTCTCTTCTTTGGGTTCTACCACACCAAAGCAGTGTCCATCCTTCTCCAATATATTCTTCACTGCTTCCTGTAAGGTGTGTTTCTGTCATTTCTGTGATTGTTACTTTATATCTTTTTAGTTCTTTTGCTAAAAGAAGCTTAGAACCAGGCTGGTTCAGCATCAGGACATTCCAGGTGGCAACATTAATGTCACCTTGGTTGGTGATGTTCAAAGGGGTATGTCCTTGAATAGGCCTGGGTCCATTTGGGAAAGTAGATGGGGCACCTGAGGCTGTATTTCCAGTTCCATTTGTTGCATTGAATTTCAGGAGGAGGGCTACTAACCCAACCATCCCTAGGGTGTAATTAGTTCTCTGGTGGCTAGTTGGATACCCAGAGGCATTTGAAGTCAGCTTTTCATGTGCCAAGAATGCATGAGAGCAGACTTCAGACACAGTTAAATTGTTTTCAACATTTGGCCATTTCAAAGTTAATCCACTTTAAAATTTTTTAGTTTTGACTATTTTTTGACTGGAAACTCCAGAATTCTTTAAACATGCATGTCCTACTTAAGATTATTAGAAATTTGTGACACCTAGGAGTTTAACTTGTTTCATTAGCATTTTGGGTGTGATTGGAACTTCATGCTAATTAGGAGGGGTTCAGAGAGAATATTTTGCATTTTACATATTGGGATCTATTTGAAAGAAAACATGCATAAAATTTACTAAGAGAGGTGTACTTCAAATATATTCATTGATAAATGAATTAGGGTGTTGTGATCAATCAAGTCAAATGCTTAAAAATATGAACACAGCATGAGGCCAAATGGCCTCAGGTGATGGAAAAATCTAGTATCAACTCATTAAAGCTACAATTAAATAAAAAAATAATAATGTTTTTTTTCATGTGAAGTATTCTAAAAAATAATAATTGTCAAAATCTCTCATTTTTGAGAAAGTACCCCTAGATTCAACAACTATGTTTTTTTTCAGAGGACCCTTCAATTTCAATGCCAATTATTACTAATGTGTTTTACATGTTCAGTAAAGTTTTGGCAGAGTCACCTATATTTTGACAGGGCCTGTTATGGTCTTTCAAAAATTTTGACAATGTTACTACCAGGTATTCTCAAAAGAAATGAATCTCATAAGTTCCAGTTCCAAAAATTGTAGGGAGGTATATGGACTAACAACAAGTCCTTTCACCTCTTTGACTTCTTCTCTAGAAAAACTAGCTACTGGAAGTGCTATTCTCCTCCAGTCTGCAAGCAATGGATATATACGATTATGAACAATAATACACTGTTATTGATTGTGGGAAGTGCGAGTACCTGAGCTACCTGTCCCCAGCAGTTTAAGGCACTAGGCCGGCCGGCACCAATACGGCTCTTCCCACTCATTCCCACTCTCTCCTGCACAATTAAAAACTATGGATAAATTGCGCCCCTTTAAAAATAGACTTCTTCAAGCTTTAATCTTTATTAAACAATATTTCTCTTCTTTAAGATATCAATTGCTGCCTTAAATATCTTACAATCAATTTCCCATGGCAGGTTAGAATCCAGGATAGCTGTATAAGTATTTGGAATCTTAGCCAAGGAGCAGAAACGCTTAAGAGCAACAGTCTCCTCACTCTGAGCCTGGCAATCAAATAAAATATGCTGGATTGTTTCCTCTGCTGAAAAGCAGATTCGGCATAAAGGGGAATAATGTAGCTTCCAATTAAATAACAAGCTATTTAGAAGTAGGGCACCTGATTTCAGCCGGTAATATAGCACTGTATTTAATCTTGTATGAAATGGAGATAACATTAATTTACTGTGATTAACTTTGGATCTTTGCCTGATGATATCTTGTGAATTGAGGTCAGAGTAAGGACTAGGAAATAACATGGAAGCCTTTGCTGCTAGAGAATCAGCCATATCGTTATATTTTATGCCTTTATGACTAGGAACATGTTGAAAATAAACTTCATTTTCCTTGACCTTAAGGTTAAGAAGCTGTCTTCTAATATTATATAAATCTTTGTCATTAGCAATTCTATTAATATTTTGGATCAGTAGTAATGCTGATTTAGAGTCAGAGAGACAGAGTATATTTTCAGATTCCATGTTATAATTTATAAGTGCGTCCAAGGCCAGGCGGATGGCACATAATTCAGCAGACAAGATCCCAATGGGAGAGGAGAATAAATGTTCAAATTCAGGGATGGGATACATGCTCCTGCTCCAGCTCTTTCCCTATGGATAGATCCATCTGTATATATTTTTCTATAGTTGGGGTAAGCCTTTGAGATGTGTTCAGCCAAAATAGTCTGGATCTCATAATTAGGAATCAAATCTTTACTAATAGAGATAAGTTCTACTTGACAACTTGGAGGACTCATTTCCCATGGGGGGGACTCAGTAAAGGGATATGCATAAAGCGAATGTTGATTCCAGTTTGGGAACTCCAGTTGAAACTGATTCCATGATGAATGGGCATTGGGACAGGCCGACTTCTCAGCAAAGGTATGTGCATATACAGCTTGCTTGGTTCCATAAGCCTGGATTTGCGAGAAATATTTTATCCTTAGACTAGATGCTCTTTCACTTAGTGGCACCAATCCCAACAGTATTCTTAACTTTGACAGAGGAGTATGCTTATGCACACCCAAAGCTATTTGAATAGCAGAATTTTGTAAAGGTTCAAGGATTTTTAATGAGGATGGAGGACGAGCTGAAAACATTTGAAACCCCATATTCTATATTTGAACGAATATGTAAATTGTAAAAATCCAAAATAATTTTTGGGTGACATCCCCACTTACTTCCAGCAAGTCTTTTTAGAATACAAAGTCTCTGAATAATCAGAGATTTCAATGAATTAATATGTTCATGCCACTGCATTTTAGAATCCATTAATAAACCAAGTAACTTCACTGAATTGTAATATGGGATCTCCCTTGAGAAAATTGTCAGTGGATTAGGAGGATCTAGAGTACCATTGGTAAATATAATGGCTTTAGTTTTACTGATTGAGATTGGGAAGCCAAATGCTAAAGAGAATCTCTGGACTAAGCTTATATCCTGTTGAATAAGGCTTTGAAGAAGGCTAATATCCTTTCCCGACTTCCAAATGATCAAATCATCTGCATAAAGGCCAAATGATGCATGAGATACTTGAAATTCAGAAACATACAAGTTGAATAGAAGAGGACTCAATATTGCACCTTGAGGAAGTCCTCTCATAATGGGTTGCTCACCTCTAGACTGATTTACTTGAACGTAAAAATATCTATCAGTTAGAAAAGACTTTATAAAACTTATAAAAGGATACGGGAAGTCAAGATTTATTAGGATTTCCAATAATTTATTGTGAACCACATTTCCATAGGCATTCGACCAGTCAAACAGAACAGCCATTGTGACATGTCATATCTTAAGAGTTACAAACATCCATTTCTAGCCGGGTAATATTGTCTAAAGAGCTATGTCCTTTTCTGAAACCTGTTTGTTCACTAGGAAAGAGATTGTTGACTTCAGCAGACCACTCAATTCTTGATAAGACAAGCCTTTCCAGAACTTTACTAAAGGAAGGTAATACCGATATAGGATGGTAAGACTTAAGATCATTAGATGAATAAGAAGGTTTTAAAGCTGGGAATACCTGAGCAATCTTCCAAGCATCTGGGAAATTTTGACTTGACCAAATGAGATTATAAAGACTTAAGAGGGCTGTATGAACCACCCTTGGGGACTCAAGAATCCACTTCGTATAAATACCATCATAACCTGGGGAAGACGTGATGTTAAGAGAATTAAGTGCTACACAAAAATTCATCTTGGGAGAAAGGTTTCATCAGAGTACCCTTATAAGAACAGGTAAGAGGGAGATTACAAAAAGGAGGTCGGCTGGGATGAAAATCTGAGCAGTCATTTTTAAAAATATTGGTAAACAGATCTGCCTTTTTTTATCTGAGACAATTGGATATCCATCCTGAATGATATCATATCTACGGTCATCATTAGGCTGCTTTCCACTATTTAGTTGGCTAATGAAATTATGGACCTTTGAAATTGGGGTTCTAAAACTGATACTTTAGCTGAAATTCAGCCATGTACTCTGTTTAGCTCTCCTACAAATTAGTTTCACCTTAGCACATGACTGCTTATAAGAGATTGCTGTTGACTGAGATGGGTGCTTTTGAAACATTTTACGAGCCTTTCTTTTTGCCAGAACTGCAACCCTACACTCATCATTCCACCAATTTTTGGGTCTTTTGGAGCCATTGTAAAAATGCTCCCTAGTCATTGGAATTGCCAATTTAGCTGACTCCAGCAGGATTGATCTCAAATTAGACTCAATGGCATTAATATCAGAATTACGAGAAACAAAGGAAAAATCCACTTCATTTAATATCTCACGAAAAAGGGATCAATTACCTTTGGAGTTAATAAATGAAGGGACGTAGGGTTTGGGAGTGTAGCATAAATCTTGAAATGATGTAAGAATTGCACAATGATCAGATTGAAGAGACGACACCTTTACCATCTGAACTAAATCATAATATGAAGAAGGACCTAGAAGCAAATCTATAGTTGAGAACGAGTTAGAAGAAATATTATACCTGGTCTGAAAGTCAAATGGAGTGAAAATCAAGGTGTCTGGAAAATTGGACAATATGTACTCTATTCCTCTTCCTGCTTTGTTGCTACCAGCTGATTGTTCCCAGAGAGGACTATGTGCATTAAAATCACCCAAAATAAAGGTATTATTACCTGATAATTCTGTTTCCAAGATACTTTGGATGTGCTTACTCCCACATGGATTACAAAAGGATTTTATGGCAAGATGGTTACGATTGGCTAAGGTAATTATTATACCTACAACATCTATTTCATCCCTGTAAATAGTTAAGGGTTGAGGGGAGTGTTGGATTGAAACATGAACAAAGATTGCCACACCCCCTCCCTTTCTGTTAGTTGATCTATCTTTCCTGTAGCACTTGTACCCAGGCATTTTGATTTTCTTGTACTGATGAAGATTAGTCTCTTGTAGACAAATAATTCCAATTCTATTATCATTTGCACATTGGATAAGATCAGCAAGTTTAAGAATTTAAAGAGATGCAATTCCATTGTAGGATCTGCAGCTTAGTTAATATAGGAAGGGTTGAATAGGTGACATGCCTGATACTTTGAGAGAATGGATGATAATTCTGTTCCTATTTCATTGAAAATAGAATTGGAAAAGTAGTGTTCTGCAATTTCTTTTGTTATACTAGCTTTTTTTATCTTTAGCCATATTTGATTGTAAGATTAGGTCCACTGATGCAACATATTTAATTAAATTAGTAATATGATGTCCAACTCTATCTTTCATAGTGATGGCTTGAGTAGAAATATTAGGAAAAGCTGCCACTCTTTCAGACCAAGATTTAGGATTAGTTTTAGGATTGTTGAGGGATGGACTAGCTTCAGCCACCTTGGGATGCTCCTTAGCCAACAGAGGTTAAGAAGTCTCAGTAGGAGGTATGAGTGCCTGATTTTGGTTGTTCTTGTGGACCTGTAGCCAGGGTTTTTGAGGAAGGGCTAAATTCAGTTCCTTGGCCTCATTAACTCTTGGACCTGATGGTACTTCTGAGAGCTTGGCCAGTTCCATTGCAGCTATCGGGAAAGGGGCATTTTCTTGAAGAGCAATCTTTAAAACTTTAGCTCGTTGAACATATTTAGGACATGAATTGTGATCTGTTGATTGATGTCTACCATCACAGTTTGTACATTTAGGCACTTCAGTGCATCTACTTTCTGTAGACAAGGAGTGATTACCAAGGCAATTAGGGCACCCTGGTTCAGAAGAAGAACAATACTTAGATGAGTGACCAAGCTTAAAACATTTTGAGCATTGAAGAGGTTTTTCTTGGTATATTTTATGAGCTTTTTGCTGACCAAAAAGGAAAACCGAGTCAAATTGGGAACTAGCAGGTAAGATAAAGAGGACACTCTTGCTACTTCTTGTTCCCTTAGAATCTTGATGCATTGATGCTGATATCAACTTTTTTTTGCCAAAAAATGACCAAGTAATGACAGTTTGAATATTATATAGCTGAAAATAATGCTGAGAGCTCATTTTGTGTTGAAAGCAGGAAACTGGTTGAATTGAACATTCTTTTCTTATCTGGGTGTATAGGATACAGTGTCCACATTCCGGATTGTCAAAATATAACAAAGTCTTCAAGAGATGGTGTTCCACGTCTCAACTAAGCAGAGTTATCCTTTTTTGAAGAGACATTTTGACAGTGGTTCCAAAATTACACTGTCAAGTCATTGGTGCCTTTACCCTAGCTAAACTGAAATTTCACCCGTGGGCAATCAAACTTGGAAAAATGTAAATTTTCTGATTGACTGGCTATGGTAACAAGATGTCCTTGCTAAGAAATCAGAATTTCATAATGAATCTTGATATAATATTCCTTTGCATCATAAATGAACTTTATCTCACTGTCATATTATATCAATATATATATATATATTGAATTATAAATGTGCACTGATTTCTCAGTAAGTCACTTTTTCCATACTGATTTAGTAGTATGTTGAAAGAATTGAAAAAATTTCTGTATTTATAATTTAGGGTTATGAATGAATGTGTTTTGTTTTCCACTTTAAAGATACAAAATCACAAGTGGAGTAATAGAAAAGAATATGAGACAAATACTACAGATAAACACTAATAAAGAAAAAAACACTAATAAAGAAAAAAAATACTAATAAGAAAAATCACTAATAAAGGGAAAAAACCACTTATAATGAAAAATGTCTGAGGCTCTTTCCTTAACCAAACTTAAAAAAAAGGAGTAATAAACCAAAACAAACAAAGGAAACAAGTAGAAAATGAAACCAAGCATACTTTTAATAAATACAAAATATCATTTCATGAGACAAACTGCAAAGGGGGTGTGGTGGTAAAGTTGGGGCCAATTTTCCCAAATCAAGTGTAAATGAAAAATGAGGGGGAGGGTACATAGTCAGAGTAACAAGTATTATCTTGAAAAGAAGCATAAGATAACAAATTTAATGGTTCCATTTTTGTTTTATGTTTTTTTTTTATTGATCTTATGGCTATAAAGGGAATGGGGATGAATTGTCACTAATGTAACTTTAACCATAAACAGAGCATAAGATCAGTAATATGAAAATCCTGTTGTTTTGTTCTAGCACTTCTCCTTTGGAGAAAGCTACTATTCTGTAAATTTACCAATATATTCTGCAGCATTCTACTTTGGCAGCTCTAAAGAAGGAAACAATATAATGATTATAAAAGGGCTAATTCTTAGACTATTCCATTTTTGCATTGGGAGAAGTGAGTGTAGGCCTACTACTCAATGCTGTTTTGATTCTCTCTTAATATAATAATGGTTTTGCTTGCAAATTGAATTTAAAGACCTTAGATGGACCTAAAGTGATATGTAATTCATATCCCTTCTTGACAAGAGCAGTGCCAATAGAAATGATTGGCTACCAATACCTTCCTTATTTTAAGGTCCTTTTCAGTACAATAGTTATTGCCCTGGCAATGTTGCATATATAGTTCCAAAAAATATACGTCTTCAATGTTTATCATCTTGTGTTGTATCATGTATATCAAACAGTTCGTGGTAACGAACTGTAGTAAGGAGCGATACTCTAAAAAACGGAATTTTGATACCAATAGCTACATCAAAAGAATCGCATTTTAATGCTGATTTTAAATATATAAGTTTCATCAAGTTTAGTCTTACCCATCAAAAGTTACGAGCCTGAGAAAATTTGCTCTATTTTAGAAAATAGGGGGGAACACCCCCTAAAAGTCATAGAATCTTAACGAAAATCACACCATCAGATTCAGCGTATCAGAGAACCCTACCATAGAAGTTTCAAGCTCCTATCTACAAAAATGTCGAATATTGTATTTTTTGCCAGAAGGCAGATCACGGATGCGTGTTTATTTGTTTGTTTGTTTGTTTTTTTCCCAGGGGTGATCGTATTGACCCAGTTGTCCTAGAATGCTGCGAGAGGGCTCATTCTAACGGAAATGAAAAGTTCTAGTGCCCTTTTTAAGTGACTAAAAAAATTGGAGGGCACCTAGACTCCCTCTCACGCTAATTATTTTCCCAAAGTCAACGGATCAAAATTCTGAGATAGCCATTTTATTCAACGTAGTCGATAAACCTTATAACTATGTCTTTGGGGACGACTTACTCCCCCACAGTCCCCGTGGGAGGGGCTACAAGTTACCAACTTTGACCAGTGCTTACATATAGCAATGGTTATTGGGAAGTGTACAGGCGTTTTCAGGAGGATTTTTTGGTTGTGGGAGGGGTTGAGAAGAGGGGGATATGCTGGGGGAACTTTCCATCGAGGAATTTGTCATGGGAGAAGAAAATTTCCATGAAGGGCGCGCAGGATTTACTAGCATTACTTAAAAAAAGCAATGAAAAAATAAATATGAAAAAGTTTTTTCAGCCTTAAGTAAGGAGCAGCATTAAAACTTAAAACGAACAGAAATTATTAGCCATATGAGGGGCTCACCTCCTCCTAATACCTCGCTCTTTACGCTAAAGTATTTTTTAGTAATTTCAACTATTTACTCTACGGCTTTTGTGATTCAGGGGTCGTTCTTAATGAATTTGGACAAAATTTAAGCTTTAGTGTAAAGAACGAGGTACTGACGAGGGGGCGAACTCCCTCATATATATAATAAAAACATGAGAATACAAAAGTTCTTTACGTAAGCTAATTTATAAGTTACTTATACCTTTTACTAATAAAAAGATTCGTAAAAAATTAAAAGTTATAGTTGCCCTTTTAATTAACCGAAAATCTGAGGGCAACTAGGCTTCCTCCCCCGCTCTTTTTTTCTCAAAATCATTCGATCAAAATTATTAGAAAGCCATTTAGCCAAAAAAAAAAAAATATTCAAATTTCGTTTTAATTATTCCTCTGCAGAGAACCAAAATCAAAACATGCATTGATTCAAAAACTTTCAGAAATTAAATAAAAAAAAGAAGTTTTTTTAACTGAAAGTAAGGAGCGACATTAAAACTTAAAACGAACAGAAATTACTTCGTATACGAAAGAGGCTGCTTCCTCATCAACGCCCCGCTCTTTACGCTAAAGTTTTTTCCTGCTTTAAAAAGAAGAGTTGAGAGAAAGAATCAAACTTTAGCGTAAAGAGCGGGGCGTTGATGAGGAAGCAGCCCCTTTCGTATACGAAGTAATTTCTGTTCGTTTTAAGTTTTAATGTCGCTCCTTACTTTCAGTTAAAAAAACTTTTTTTTTGTTTAATTTTATTAAAACAGGTTTGCTCAATTGGTTACACAGGATGTGTGAAAATTGCTATCTAAGTGCTCTCAGAAAAATTGCTGGAATTAGATTTCAGTTTAGGGCCCATTTAAACAATTTAAATTGAATTTGCAAGTAAAGCAATTATTATATTTGGAAAGAGTACAAAAATGCAATAAAGTGGTTTAAGAGTTCATTTTGTATCCTCATAAGTAATTGTATCCTCAATTGAGAATCTACCAATAAAGATTGTACCATACATTAGATTCTATATTTTAGTCTTTCCAAATGTCCTATTCGTATTTCTGACGTGTACCCTACCACCCTGACGGTCCCATATATAGTCCTAGTAGTAGTTTATTTAGGGAGCCTTCCCCTCCCCGAAATTCCCAAAGAATTTTTTCAAGAGTTTAATTTCTTTTTCTCAAGAGTCCCCTTAAAAATAGCGACGAAGACCACACTGCCTTTCCATAACAAACAAATACAAAGTAGAAACAATAGGGAAAATTTTTTCAAGACAGTGGAAATCAGTTCTGTGAATATTTCGGCCCTATGTCCAAGGGCCATCTTCAGCACAATACAAGAACAAGAGGGAAAATATGTATATATAAATAAACTTACATTAAATGTGAGAATTAAAACTAAATAATGTTATTTAAAAACTTTTTTAAAAACAGCCCTAGCATCATTACTTCAACAAAGTTCAACCTGGACTTTTAAATACCTTTTAAATACCTGACCTTTGACCTTTGATGACCTTTAAAAATATGTGTATTATAAAAGTGAAACCTTGCAAAATAGATCTTCTGCTTAATTAAAGTACAATAAAATTGTTTTCAGCTTCATAACTTTGCTCAATCCCATTTTACAAGCTTATAAAGATATGCAAATACATTTCCTAAATTTGAAGAAAAAAAAACATTGATATGCCTCAAAATTCTACTCAAATAACAGGAATTGCATTTTCAGAACTAAGGGCAGAGAAAAAAAACAACTAGTAACTGAAAATTAAGGTAAAATGTTGTTTTGTCAAAATTTCAATAGGTATAGACCTGTCATGTAGGCAAATTTCAGGGCCCTCTAGAGGGAGAAGGAGTGGAGGTGGGTACTTTAAAATACCTTCCCAGGACTTACTTTAGCCTGTAGACCCATCTGTGAAAGTTTCATTTTCCTAACCTAAACCCTTTCCGAGATAGCAAGAAGTCAATTAACTAGAATTTTACCAAAGTAAGTTTGACTCTACATTCAACTTCGGTGTTTTTGCAGAAAGAAAAACTAGACATACTCACCTACTCACCTACTCACCATACTCACCTTCTGTAAACAGTGTATCTATGCAAGTCTGCATTAAAACAACTAGTATAACTGGATTTTCTTTCTGTTGATTGAAACAAAATTTCCATACAGCTGAAATGTTGAGAAAGCTCAGACAGCTGAAACTATTTTGGTCGAAAGTTGTCAGAGGCTAAGACCACCCCTCCCCTCTTCGTGCACCTTTTTCCCAAAATGTAGCTGAATAAAGAATTTTAAATGACCATTTTTTTTTAAATAGTCCAAAATTTAAGTAACTATAACTCATGGACTCAAGGAAAAGGGACACGGGCTGTATCTTACGCAAATTGCTCCTTGTTTACATAGAAGATTTTTGTGGATGGGGTGGTCGTATCAATTTTGGAGGGGGCTCATTCGATTGAAAATTGAAACTTCTAGTTCTTTTTTTAAGAGTAAAAAGTGATCAAAGGGCAACCTGTCCCCCACCCCTTTTTCCAAAGGCATCCAGTTAAATTGTGTCAGCCATTTGTTCGAAATAGTCCAAAGGCCAAATAACTACCCCTCCGAGGGTGAACCATGGTGAATTTCCAGCATTTTTATGGGGGGGGGCGGAAGAGGGGTCCGTATCCGAATAGTGAAGGGCATGGGATTTGTAATAATTTTTCTCCACGTTATTGGGGGGAAGCTGTCCCGCCCCCTTTCCCCCTTCGAACGACGCCCTGTGTTGACCCCCCCCCCTTTCATCTCCAGGGGAGAGGACTGTGAGCTATTCAAGTTGCTTATTTTTTACTTTCATGTTCTGTTTACTTTGATGCTTAGATTTACTGATTTATGGGGTAAGGGTTGTAAGTTATGCAAGTTGCTTGTTGTTGCTTTCATATTTTCTTTACTTTGATGCCTTCATTACTTTGATGCTTTGTTACTAGCTTTGATGCTTTGCTGAAACTTAGAAAAATTGGAAGAAAAAAAATTTACATTGAAAAAAATTGGAAAAAAATTGACATTGAATTAAGGAACTTCGAAAAACTTGAAACTTTGGCAATCAAAAACGAATACAATGATTAAAAAAAAACTTTTCGAATAAGAAGTTTTTCAAAGAAAAGTAAAGGCTAATCAAGCTAAAAAGGAACAACAAACTTTCACTATTAAAGAATAAATAAAACCCAAAACGAATAAGAATCATAGTAGACAGACATACAATAGGTGCCAATATAAATGAATAAATATATTCTATACTTACTTAACTTATTCTAACTTAAATTGAATATGCAGGTTAAGCTTAACACAAGTTAAAATCACTACATACAAGAGTTTGGCTAGTGACCACTTCCTTAACCGTAAAAGTGTAAGGCCTTCTGTTTGATTGGCGCTTTACTAAAAATGAATTACTATTACAAATATTTTATTTTGTGCTTGTTACAACATTGAAAATAAAATGAAACTTACTATGAAATAAAATCTTGAATTAACGAGGTTTCAGCAATCAGTATCAAATTCGATATTCAGTTTAAAGTTATTAGTTCTTTCCAAGACTGTTCAAGACACATTTAGTCTTTATGACACAGTTATAGACTGTTCAAAACACACATATAATTAGAAAATTTTTATTGAATAATTCACCTATAGGCTGTTCTAAATATAGGCAGAATGTATGACGAAAGATATCCTATAGTGCTTAATTTTACATCTTTATTTGATTTTATTTTTCGTGGCTTTGTAAAACTCTTTAGTCAGATCCCCTTGACTTATTGCTGAGTCCTTTGGCCAAGGGGACAAGTGTACAAAAATTATTCAAAGGATTGATCCCTCCTCTGACAAAGGGTATCCCAAAAAAGGACTGAACTTCTTTGATTGGCCTGAAAGTTATGAAATTTTAAGCTAAGCGGCCCCTTATGCCGAAGGCAAATAAACAAAAACATTTTTGTCTCTCAAAATGCACAAAGGACCAGAAAAGTGCCAAAAAACGTCTTTTCCACCGACTTCAAATAGAAAGGGCTATCTTAGAAACTTGGCAGAAGACTACTTTGATTACAAATGGAAAGTTCTATTGCACTTTTCAAAGCCCAAAAGCTTCTGGGGAGCAATCAGCATCCCCTTGGTTGCTTTTCTGCTATCCAGCTCTCCTTTAACCCTTACGATATCGAACCAAAATTTTAAGATATCTATTTTTTCTTAAAGGCTTTGAAATATTTTATAATTTATAATCCTTATCTTACCTCATAATCAACCCCCAGAAACACGAAAAAAGAATTAAGATAAACTAAAAATGTTAAAATAAATACTATAGGATACCAGGGTTCGGCAAACTTCTTTGGTTCTGGTTTCATGGTTCTTTGGTCAGTTCAGAATCAGCCGCCATTTGAATATCAAAGAGACATCCCTTAGACTTCTCCCAAGTTTTTAAGGTAACCCTTTCTATTTGAAGTTGGTGGAAAATTTTTTTTTGTACTTTTCTGGTGTTTTTTAAAGTCTTTTTTAAAGACAAATATTCGTGCTTTTGGTTACTATGGGCCGTGGTTCGCTCTTTACTAGGTTTCAGCTATCACTGCAGTCATGATACGGCTTTGATTAGGGAATTCGTCTTAAAGAAATATAAAAGAACAGAGTAATAGTACTCCTTTGTTCTTGTTATTCTGTTCTCTTGGGATCCAAAGGGTTGATGTCAATCTTTCATGGGAAAAGCTTTGCAGAGGAAAGTCGCACACACAAGATTTCGAAAACTCTTCCTGTGCCTTTTTTCTTCAGTAAATCATGCTCGT
This sequence comes from Artemia franciscana, assembly GCF_032884065.1. NCBI lineage: Eukaryota > Metazoa > Arthropoda > Branchiopoda > Anostraca > Artemiidae > Artemia > Artemia franciscana. The sequence continues at coordinate 26,481,888 of NC_088882.1, read as the reverse complement.
TTGATCGAATTGTATGGCTTAACTTCGCATCTGCTTTGAAAAGGATTAGTTTCAAATATTCACTTCAAATGGTTTCTTTTGTTTTTATTTTGTCTGTTGGTTTTTTTCTGTTGTCTGTTTTATTGATTTAAAGAAGAAAATAGTTGCTAAATAACATTCGAACCCAGCTATTATAATTGATTGAAGAAAAAAAACACAAAGAAATTCCTAAGTTTTTGGGGTGGGTAGAGGTGGGGGGGGGTAAAATAATGAAAATTACTGTATAACTTTGTTAGTGAAGAAGATGTGAAGGCTGAACGAACTGAGTTTCTGTCGTCAGGGCGTATCTAGGGCCCCTATTTAGGTTAACCAAAACCCTTAAATCATGAAGTGAGATATTTTCTATTGCTTATGTACCCATCTTGCTTTGAGGGGGGTCAAAACTGGGTCTCATCTTAGGAATCGCCTTTTTGAAAATCCCTCAACTCTTGTTTAGGCGGCTTTGAGGAATCATGGTTAACCCAAACCATTAATTCATGAGGTGAGATGTTTCCTATTGCTTATGTACCTGTCTCGCTTTATTTGAGGGGGGTTAAAACTATGTCTCACCTTAGGAATTGGCTTTTTGAAAATTTCCAGCTCTTGTTTTGGCGGCTTTGAGGAATCATGGTTGCAGCAGTAGCTGCAACCTAGTAACAAGAGCTAAGAACTCATATGGTACTTGTGACGAGGTCGGAAGAGCCAAGAGCTCATATGGCATGAGCTCTAGCAAAATTATAAGAATCAATAGATTGATTTAAAAGGAAAATCAGAGGCTTAATGCCGATCGGGATTTAAAATAAGAGTTCTGAGACACGAGGTCCTTCAAATATCAAAATTATTTAACATCCGATCACCCACTCGTAAGTTAAAAATACTTCATTTTTTCTAATTTTTCCTCTCCCTTCAGCCCCCCAGATTGTCGAATCGGGGAAAACGACTTTATCAAGTTAATTTATGCAGGTCCCTGACACGCCTACCAATTTTCACCGTCCTAGCACGTCCAGAAGCACCAAACTCGCCAAAGCACTGGACTCCCCCTAACTCTCCCAAAGAGAGCGGATCCAGTCCGGTTATGTCAATTACGTATCTACGACATTTGCTTATTCTACTCACCAAGTTTTATCCCAATCTCTCCACTCTAAGCGTTTTCCGAGATTTCGGGTTTTCCGCTCCAACTCCCCCCAATGTCACCAGATGTGATCAGGATTTAACATAAGAGCTCTGAGACATGAGTTCCTTCTAAATATCAAATTTAATTAAGATCCGATCACCCATTCTTATGTTAAAAATACCTCAATTTTTCTAATTTTTCCGAATTACCCCTGCCCAACTCCCCGAAAGAGAGTGGATCAGTTTCAATTGTGTAAATCACGTATCTAGAATTTGTGCTTATTCTTACCATCAAGTTTCATCCCGATCTCTCCACTCTAAACGTTTTCCAAGATTTCCGGTTTCCAAGATTTCCGTTTCCCCCCTCCAACCCCCTATGCCCCCGGATCCGATTTGAATTGAAAATGAAGCATCTGAGACATAAAATCTTTCTATATATCAAGTTTCATTAAGATCCGATCACCCATTCGTAAGATAAAGATACCTCAATTTTCACGTTTTCCAAGATTTCTGGCTTCCCCCTCCAACTCCCCTAATGCCATCGGATCGGGTTGGGATTTAAAATAAGAGCTCTGGAAGCACAAGATCTTTCTAAATATCAAATTTCATTAAGATCTGATCGCCCGTTTGTAAGTTACAAATATTTCATTTTTCCAATTTTTTCGAATTACCCCCCCCTTCCAACTCCCCCAAAGAGAGCAGATCCGGTACGGTTATGTCAGTCACGTATCTTGGATTTGTGCTTATTCTTCCCACCAAGTTTCATCCTGATCCCTCCACTCTAAGCCTTTTCCAAGATTTCCAGTCCCCCCAACTCCCCCCAATGACACTGGATCCGGCCGGGATTTAAATAAAAGATCTGAGTTACGAGGTCCTTCTAAATATGCAATTTCATTAAAATCCGATCACTCCTTCGTAAGTTAAAAATACCTCATTTTTTCCAATATTTCCGAATTAACCGTCCCCCTACTCCCCCCTCCATATGGTCGAATCGAGGAAATGATTACTTCTAATATAATCTATTCTGGTTCCTGATACACCTGCCAAATTTCACCGTCCTAGCTTATCTGGAAGTGCCTAAACTAGCAAAACTGGGACTGACACACCGACAGAATTTGCAATCGCTTTATGTCACTTGATAAATACCAAGTGCCATTAAAAGCGGACCACAGTCCATAGTTATCAAAACTTAAAAACGTGTAAAAACCGCCTACTGATGAAAAATCTCCATTTGATGCTGATTAAAAAAAAGTAGCTATTTTTTTGGTTCATTTGAAAAGTAAAAATTCATTGCGAAAAGAAATTTACGATAATTTCGTAAAAAGGCGCTAAAAACGCACTTTTGCTTCTACTACTGAAGTGGAAAAGTTCAGATGTATAAAATGGTGCCATTGTAATTATTATAGTCTGAAACCCTTACAGAACCTCTCCCGTTTACTCCGCCTCCCAACCCTTAGTAAGTTCCATAAATTGTCTGCTCACCAGCAGGCTACTGTGGTAAATGTTTAGTTTCGTTCGTTTCGAGCGCCCCGCTCTTTACGCTAAAGTTTGACTCTCTCAACTCTACTTTTTAAAACAGTAAAAACATTTAGCGTAAAGAGCGGGGCGTTGATGAGGCAGCAGCCCCTTTCATATACGAAGTAACTTCTGTTCGTTTTAAGTTTTAATGTCGCTCCTTACTTTCCGTTAAAAAAAACTTGTTTTTTTTATTTAATTTCTGAACGTTTTTGAATCAATGCAAGTTTTGATTTTGGCTCTCCGCAGAGGAATAATTAAAACGAAATTTGCATATTTATTATTTTGGCTAAATGTCTTTCTCATAGTTTTGATCGGTTTTGAGAAAAAAAGGAGCGGGGGGGGGGGAAGCCTAGTTGCCCTCCGATTTTTTGGTTACTTAAAAAGGCAACTAGAACTTTTTATTTTTTACGAATGTTTTTATTAGTAAAAGATATACGTAACTTATAAATTGGCTTACGTAACGAACTTTTGTATTCTCATGTTTTTATTACATATATGAGGGGGTTCTCCCCCTCGTCAGTACCTCGCTCTTTACACTAAAGCTTAAATTTTGTCCAAATTCAGTAAGAATGACCCCTGAATCACAAAAGCCGTTGTTGAAATTACTAAAATACTTTAGCGTAAAGAGCGAGGTATTAGGAGGAGGTGAGCCCCTCATATGCGTAATAATTTCTGTTCGTTTTAAGTTTTAATGCTGCTCCTTACTTCCAGTTGAAAAAAAAACTTTTTCATATTTATTTTTTCATTGCTTTTTTAAATAATGCTAGAAAATCCTGCGCTCCTTTCATTGAAATTTTCTTCCCCCATGACAAATTCCTTGATGGAAAGTTCCCCCAACATATCCCCCTCTTCTCAACCCCTCCCCCAGCCAAAAAATCCCCCTGAAAACGTCTGTACACTTCCCAATACCCATTACTATATGTAAGCACTGGTCAAAGTTTGTAACTTGTAGCCCCTCCCACGGGGACTGTGGGGGAGTAAGTTGTCCCCAAAGACATAGTTATAAGGTTTTTCGATTACGCTGAACAAAATGGCTATCTCAGAATTTTGATCCGTTGAATTTGGGAAAATAATTAGCGTGGGAGGGGGTCTAGGTGCCCTCCAATTTTTTTGGTCACTTAAAAAGGGCACTAGAACTTTTCATTTCCTTTAGAATGAGCCCTCTCGCAACATTTTAGGACCCCTGGGTTGATACGATCACCCCTGGAAAAAAAAAAAACAAACAAATAAACACGCATCTGTGATCTGCCTTCTGGCAAAAAATACAAAATTCCACATTTTTTAGATGATATTTAATAGGGTTTTCTGATACGGTGAATCTGATGGTGTGATTTTCGTTAAGATTCTATGACTTTTATGGGATGTTTCCCCCTATTTTCAAAAATTAGGCAAATTTTCTCAGTCTCGTAACTTTTAATGGGTAAGACTAAACTTGATGAAACTTATATATTTAAAATCAGCATCAAAATGCAATTCTTTGGATGTAGCTATTGGTATCAAAATTCCATTTTTAGAGTTTTGGTTACTATTGAGCGGGGTCGCTCCTTACTACAGTTCGTTACCATGAACTGTTTGAACAAACAGTTTGTGTTAATGAACTGTAAGGAGCGATCCGGCTCAATAGTAATTGAAACTTTAAAAACGGGATTTTGATATATCAAAAGAATTGGCTTAATATGCTGATTCCAAATATATAAGTTTCATCAAGTTTACTCTTACCCATCAAAAGCTACGAGCCTGAGAAAATTTGTCTGATTTTCGAAAAAAGGTTGAAAGACCCCCTCGATGTCACAGAATTGTAATGAAAATCGCACCATCGGATTTAACGTATTAAAGAACCCTGCTGTAGAGATTTGAAGCTCATATCTGCACAAATGTGGAATTTGTAATTTTTGCTAGAAGAAAGATGACAGATGCGTGTTCATTTGTCCTTTTGTTTTTTATGTTTTTTTCCAAGGGTGTTCGAATCGACCCACCTTCCTAAGCTGTTCGGTATTATGTGTTTCTGTTGTTTTTTTTTTTGCCTTTTTTCCTGCACATCCTTTTTTTTTTTATAGAGCGTGGTGTTTACCAAGTGACATATAGCGATCGGAAATTCTGTTGGTATGTCGGTCCCGGTTTTGCTAGTTTAGGCACTTCTAGATAAGCTAGGACGATGAAATTCGGCAGGTGTATCAGGGACCAAACTAGATTAAATTAGAAATAGTCGTTTCCCCGATCTGACTATCTGTTTGGGGGGGAGGGTATGAGTGGGGGACGGTTAGTTCGGAAAAATATGAAACAATGAGGTATTTTTAACTTACGAAGGAGTGATCTTAATGAAATTTCATATTTAGAAGGACCTCGTAATTCAGATCTCTTATTTTAAATCCCTACTGGATCCAGTATCATTGGGGGAGTTGAGGGGGACTGGGCTTAGAGTGGAGAGATCAGTGTGAAACTGGGTGGGAAGAATAAGCACAAGTCTAAGATATGTGACTGACATAACCGGACCGGATCTGCTCTCTTTGGGGGAGTTGAGAAGGGGGGGGGGGGGTTAATTCGGGAAAATTAGAAAAAATGAGGTATTTGTAACTTACGAACGGGTGATCAGATCATAATGAAATTTGATATTTAGATGGATCTTGTGCTTTAGAGCTCTTATTTTAAATCTTGTACAGATCCGGTGATATTGGGACAGTTGGAGGGGGAAACCGGAAGTCTTGAAAATTGAGGTATCTTTATCTGGCGAATGGGTGATCGGATCTTAATGAAACTTTATACATAGAAAGATCGTATGTCTCAAATGCTCCATTTTCAATTCGAATCGGATCTGGGGACATGGGTTCTGGAGGGGAAACAGAAATCCGGGAAACCGGAAATCTTGGAAAACGCTTAGAGTGGAGAGATCGGGATGAAACTTGATGGGAAGAATAATCATAAGTTCTAGATACTTGATTGAAATAATTAGAATGGATCCGCTCTCTTTGGGGAGTAGAGGGGGGGGGTGTTCGGAAAAATTTGAAAAAGTTAGTATTTTTAACTTAAGAACGGGTGACCGGATTTTAATGAAATTAGATATTTAGAAGGGTCTCATGTCTCAGAGCTCTTATAATAAATCTCGACCAGATCTGGTGACATCGAGGGGATTGGGAGGGGGGCTGGAAATCTTGGAAAACGCTTAGAGTGGAGAGATCGGGATGAAACTTGGTGGGTAAAATAAGCAATTGTCGTAGATACGAGATTGACGTAACCGGACTGGATTCGCTCTCTTTGGGGGAGCTGTGGGGGTCTAGTGCTTTGGCGAGTTTGGTGCTTCTGGACGTGTTAGGACGATGAAAACTGGTAGGCGTGTCAGAGACCTGCACAAATTGACTTGATAAAGTCGTTTTCGCCAATTCGACCATCTGGGGGGCTGAAGGGAGAGGAAAAATTAGAAAAATGAGGTATTTTTAACTTACGGGTGGATGATCGGATCTTAATGAATTTTGATATTTAGAAGGACCTCGTGTCTCATAGCTCTTATTTTAAATCCTGACCGGCAATAAGCCTCTGATTTTCCTTTTAATCAGTCTATTGATTCTTAGAATTTTGCTAGAGCTCATGCCATATGAGCTCTTAGCTCTTTCGACCTCGTCACAAGTGTCATATTAGCTCTTGTTTATTTTGCTCATGCTGCTACGAAGAGCTGCATAATTACAAATCAAAACTTTGTAGCTGTATTTTTTTCTGCCAAGATCAACCTGAAATTCGTAGAAATTCATTCCCGATGTATTGTTGCATGAATATTAAACTTATAGACTTAAAAAAGTATTTACTTCCTTGTGATGAACTGGGGAAAAATATTTCCTCGTTCCTCTCAAAACTTGACTTAATGCTTTTGCTCAGCAGGGTCGCCAGTGTAGAGGGAATGGTTGACAGCGCGTCCGCAATTACATCCCAAAACGTAATTATTTTATGAAAGTTTCGGCTCAATCCCTCAGCAGTAAGACAACACACGATATACTCTATTGCAACGATCGGAAACGTACTGGAATGCAATTATAGAAGTAGCCTACCTTAGAAAATTATCCGCTTCAGAAACTTGTTGTTGTACCTCACGCGATTCGCTGTTACACACACTAACCAATTATGTAAATCAAGGTATCATTTGCTATCATGGATCATAATTATTATATCATAATTAACTTTAAATAAACAGTTTAGATGCTGCATAAATTAAAATTACGAATCTTCTTTAGATTTTATTTAATTTGTCAACTTTTAAAGCGGTTTGTAGTGAGGTTTTTTTTATAGCATTAGAGGAAAAAAAAATGTTGTAAAATTCACATAGCCCAGCTATATATAGTGACTGAATATTTTTAAAATACGCCCTTCATTGTCATTTAGTCACGGAGTGCTCTTTTTCAGGTTTGTTGTCTACATGAAAAACTAAACATGGATGACGCATCGAAAATAGAGAAACATTTATTGGTGCAAAGCAAGAACTTCGACTCGTTTAACGACACAAGTATCTACACTATGCACTGGAATTTACGCCAAAGAGACAGAAACACTGTTGCCAGAAAGATCATTATTTGTGGCTTATCTTTGGCTTTTTTATTGCTTGCTCTGATAATTCTACGTGCTTTTGGAAAGAGTTTTCTTTGTGACAATTCCTATCTAAACAGCAATTGGAATGAAATACATGCAGAATTCGAGTAGGTTTTGTTACGCTTTGACAACAATTTTTTGACCCTAGTAGATGGCTTGATGCAAATTAAACATACATTTGGTAGTCTTTAACCGGTTATTTATTATTTTGTGACAAATATTTCAAGGAGACTTATGAATCAGTTATCTCAAATTAATCCTAGTTTCCTACTGGTTCATCATGTCTATATGCAGCCAATTTAGCCTTGCTGGTTTCAAAGTTGAGGTATCAAATTCCTAGTTTCAGCTTGTATGTTCCGCTTCAACTGTCAAACTGTTCTTGGTTCTTTGGTGTATCTCAGGCTATTCAAGTATCCTTAGAAAAAAACACATGAAATTAACGGTGAAAATAGGAAAAAGAAGCTTGATATCAAAAACTTTATACTCAGTCGTGTATGATTCTCTGAAGGATCCAGGGGGACCGGGGTACACCCGGCCCCCCAAGATTTTTCTGGTGCCCTCTTTCCCTTTTTTTATTTCTTTTTTTTCACTCATCTTTTTAGACCTAAAATTTATTAATTTGGTCAATATCCCCCCCCTAAGATTTTGCTCACTGACACCCTTGTCACTTTGGGCCTCCCCTAAGATTTTGCTCTAGATTTGCCCCTGGTATGATTCATTAGAATGAGCTATAACGTACCAAGGCAGTGGGGTTGCACCTGCCTATAGTGGCATTCAACGACAAGTTTGATGTCGTTCAACAAAAACAATGATTTGGTTTTTCTTTTTCTATCAATAAAACCCTGTAGCTGTTAACCCCTTGAAACTTTTAAAACGCTACGTTCCAAGAAGAATGTTTTCTTCAAAAATTGGCGATATTTTCTTTAAAGAAGGTCCCAAGTACAGTGTTTGTGCTTAGAGATAACTTTATTTTCTACATCCTAAAATACTGTCAATGTTGTTACTTCAAAGATGCGCCTTGTACAGAAGCTAATGTTAATCTACTTATCCTAAAATACAAAATATGTCCTTTTCTTAAGTTTATTTGATGATATGGACAATTTAACTCAGAAACGAATTATTTTTAGCCTCCTGAAACTTTTGTTTCGGCTCTAGCTGAACATACATTCTTTCATCCCGAACATTTTATACAATTTGATGAGGCTACAGATATTTCTAATGATAGAGGTTTTTGTCACTGGGCAAGGGAGGCTATAGAAATTAAAAAACATATATTTGCTAATCTTTCAATAAATAGAGACACAGGGAATTTAAATATTGACCCAATTTATGATTGTCTTTTGAAAAATGAACCAATAATCATTAAGGGAATTAAAATTTTACACAATCACCAGGGGACAAGATTACCTACTAGACCAAAAAGAGTTGCTTCAATATTACCTTACAAGAGGATTATTTCGCAACAGAATAGTTAACTAAGTTTCAATTTTCATATTTTTCCTCAGTTGTCTTGATGTTCTCATTGAAGTAACTCTAATAGCTTCTTTTCCCTACGTGGATCAGTAGCGACAATTGTATTTATTATTATTGGTGGTGGTCTTATTTGTTTTTAGTTTAGTGTTTTTCTTTTCTTTTTATCTTGTGCTGAGGACGCCTAGTTTGGATACAGGCGAAATATCCGTGTTGTTTTAGTTTTTTCTCTCTACTGGCCGTAGTCTCATTTGAGGTATTTTTTGTGTTTTTTTTTTATCTCTCTTTGTTGTTTATTCGCATGTCTGGCCAGTTTGGCTTAAGAACTTTCATATATATATATATATATATATATATATATATATATATATATATATATATATATATATATATATATATATATATATATATGTATATATATATAAACAACTCTCTCTCTCTCACTCTTTTCATTTATTTTCTCATTGTTTTTTTTTTAAAGAATATTGGAAAATTCTGCATTCCCCTTCATGGAAATTCTCTTCACTCATGATAAATTCCTCCGTGGAAAGATCCTCCCACGTAACCACGTAAAACAGGCTGATACTGCTTATATGTGCATTTAGTTTTGTAACCTTTCAGCTGTGCTGAACAAATCGATATGTCAAAATTTTAATTGAATGATTTTTGAGAAAAAAGGGACGTGTGAGTGGGGCTGGTTGCCCTCCAATTATTTTGGTTACATAAAAAAGGACCCTAGAAACTTTAATTTCCGTTCAAATGAGTCCTCTCCTGATGTTTTACGGCTATTGGTTCGGTATGTTCATCCCTGAGAAAAAAAACACATCTGTGATCTTTCTTCTGGCAAAATTAAAAATTTTGCATTTTTGCAGATAAGAGATTGAAACCTCTATAGAATAGGAAGCTATTCGTGCTTATTAGGTATTTCAATTGCAAACAAGAGAATTTGGAGAATTAATTGAGTATCAATTAGATATTAGAAGTAAAAAAGTAAAACCATTAAACAATTCCCAGAGGATGTAGCCCACCCCCCTTACTCCCTACCGACTTCAGTCATCAATCTTTTATCGATTTAACCTATCTAGTTATATTACAAATCTTATTATGAAAAGCACCAAGTCCAATTTTCTTTTTCAATAACTTCTTTTTTTTCATTCTGAAAATTATATTTAATGTTTAGCTATTTGCTTTTTTCCTTTTTTCTTATCTATTTGCTGATGTAGAGGGTCTATTCATATCCAGTCCACTTTCAAAGGTTTTTAAAAAAAAAAAATCTAATTTGGAAGTGATAGATTATTGAGAAAAAAACCTAAACATGAAGAAAAAAATTAAATTGAGCAAATGTTGTGAAATTGGAAATACAGAACATATTTACAATTTCGTAAATTAACTAGGTTCACTTATGATCTTGATGATAACGCTCTGAGGTCTGTGTCTAATATAGTGCGATATCAGACATTTTGAAGGCGGTATATTTGCATAAATACTAATTTGACACATATTGGGATGCGTAATGGACCAGTTATTTTCTTTTTTTTCTATTAGTTAGTTTTCTTTGATCGAATAATGAATCTATGCGTAATAACGTGAAAAATCACTAGATTTAGAAAAAACCTAGAAATTCCTTAAAAATCCAGGAGACTTTAAAAATCCAAAAACCCCTAAATGAAAAAGCCTTCCTCTAACAGACCTCAAAACTCCCTATTATAGGTGGGAAATCCCTAAAATGGAAACACTGGACACAATGCTGTCAATCTCAAGACATACACCATTTTGTGTTTTGATTCTTCAAACCTTGAATTTACCTTTGTTTTGAGATAGATGTCGCTGATGCATACACTGTTGGGACCAATACATAATGTTCCAATTTGGATTAAAGCGAAAAAATATAATGCACTATGTTTGCTACAATATTTTTCACCACAACTAATGAGATTTCAATATATTAATCTTATTTATAATAGATGTGTTATTCTACATAAGTTATAACTCTTGCTCTAATACTCCTCCCAACGGCTTATTCCTTCGGATACGCTATAAAATTATCGAAAACTCCAACGAAAAAATATAATGCAATATGTTTGCTACAATATTTTTCACCACAACTAATGAGATTTCAATATATTAATCTTATTTATAATAGATGTGTTATTCTACATAAGTTATAACTCTTGCTCTAATACTCCTCCCAACGGCTTATTCCTTCGGATACGCTATAAAATTATGGAAAACTCCAACGAAAAAATATAATGCAATATGTTTGCTATAATATTTTTCACCACAACTAATGAGATTTCAATATATTATTCTTATTTATAATAGATGTGTTATTCTACATAAGTTATAACTCTTGCTCTAATACTCCTCCCAACGGCTTATTCCTTCGGATACGCTATAAAATTATGGAAAACTCCAACGAAAAAATATAATGCAATATGTTTGCTACAATATTTTTCACCACAACTAATGAGATTTCAATATATTAATCTTATTTATAATAGATGTGTTACTCTACATAAGTTATAACTCTTGCTCTAATACTCCTCCCAACGGCTTATTCCTTCGGATACGCTATAAAATTATGGAAAACTCCAACGAAAAAATATAATGCAATATGTTTGCTATAGTATTTTTCACCACAACTAATGAGATTTCAATATATTATTCTTATTTATAATAGATGTGTTATTCTACATAAGTTATAACTCTTCGTCTAATGCTCCTCCCAACAGCTTATTCCTTTGGATACTGTATAAAATTATGGAAAGTTTTCTTAATTCTGGGAAGGATTTAACCCGGGGAGATTTAGTTAGTGGGGTGTATAAAATTCTTAGTTCTTGTGGAAAGTTTTATATTGGTAGAACTCACCAACAATTTATTGAAAGATATATTGAGCATCGCAACTCGATAGAAAAAACCCTACAGTTAAGAAAACCTCCTGAAACTTTTGTTTCGGCTCTGGCTGAACATACATTCTTTCATCCTGAACATTTTATACAATTTGATGAGGCTACAGCTATTTCTAATGATAGGAGTTTTTCTCAATGGGCGAGGGAGGCTATAGAAATTAAAAAAAACATATGTTTACTAATCTTTCAATAAATAGAGACACGGGGCATTTAAGTATTGACCCAATTATGATTGTGTTTTGGAAAATGAACGAATCGTCAATAAGTGAATTAAAATTTTACATAATCACCAGGGGAGAAGAATACCTTCTGGATCAGAAAGAGTTGCTTCAATATTAGCTAGCAAGAGGAATATTCCACAACAGGATAGTTAACTTAGTTTAATTTTTTTTTCATTTTTCCTCAGTTGCTTTGATGTTCTCATTGAAGTAACTCTAATAGCTTCTTTTCCCTACGTGAATCAGTAGCGACAATTGTATTTATTATTATTGGTGGTGGTTTTATTTGTTTTTAGTTTAGTGTTTTTTCTTTTTGTCTTGTAATGAGGATGCTTAGTTTAGATACAGGCGAAATATCCGCGTTATTTTAGTCTTTTCTCTCTACTGGCCGTAGTCTCGTTGGAGGTTTTTATTTGTTTTGTTGAGTTTTATCTCTCTTTGTTGTTTGTCCTCTTACATGTCTCTCAGTGAAAGAGCTAGAAAAAAACTTTCTTAACCTTAAATGGATCCCAGAAGCCTATAATAGGTGGACTAAATAGCAAAATCTGTAAACGGCCATCGCCGAAGATGACCTTGCTTTAACAGCATATTATTGTCCTAAGTCATAACAATAATACCAACGTTTTCAAAACTAAAAAATGGTGATTCAATAAAAAAATAAATTTGGGAATTTTCAACGTGATGTATCGTGTATATTGCGGCGAAATCGTGTTATATTATTACATGTTAAAATCGTAATGATCGAAGTACGAAAACTATGAAACTTGATCTAGCTGCTGTCTCTTGTGATGCAGCCGAACTTCCATTTTCACGATCCAGGTTTCGGTTTTCTATTGATAAATTCTGTTCTTGAAGATAGTGAGGCGAGCTAGGTTCTACTTTCAGATGTTAAATATAAATTTGCTCTACAATTTTCTTTCTGACTTTGCCAAAATATCTGCTTCGAGTAATAAAAAAAAAAATTAATGATGTCGCAGTCTCACTTTCTGCAATCATGCTCTTAATTTTCACCCATCCTTCTCCTTTTCTGATATGTAAAAATAGATTTTTATTTTTTTGTGCAAATAACTTCACAGTATGGCAAAATTGCAAGTTTATCATAGAAGAAAAAGGCATACCTCTCATAAAACCTTTCTCTTTGTTATTTGGAATACTTAACACGAGAAATAATATTTCTTAGAATGAAAAAGTAGTTACAAGTAAATTCGTTTTTAGGTTTATCTGGGGTTATCTAGAATGTAAAATTTATGCTTAAGTTAACCCTCACTGAAATATAAGCTTAAATTCGTGTCATTGGTTACGCAAACTTGTACTTATTGATCTGCGTAATTGCGCTTGGATATTTTTTTTTTTTGCTGGTTCTTGTAGGCTTCAATACTACGTGGCCCTTATTGGGAAAGAATAGTGGTTCCTACGAGGTTTTCATCAAAATAATAATTTTTTTCGATTAATATCAAATTTATTTTTTTAGATTAGCATTTTCTGTAAACTAGTAGAGGGAATGGAAAATCCGTGGCCAATCCATATTTTTAATGATTATGTTCTATTTTAGCTCACCTTTTAGACTCAATAGTCAGGGGTCCTCTGACATCGCTCTTGAACTGAAAACGCCTCTACCTCATCCTAAGCCAAGTAGTGAAGTCTGCTACGACGTACCTGAAGAATTAAGGTTCGATTGCTTTCCACTATCAGGTGCTTCTGAGGACAAATGCAGTGAGAGAGGCTGTTGCTGGAAATCAACCATCTCATCTTCCCCCGACTTAGGTGTTCCATTCTGCTACTATCCATCGAACTATGGGCTTTATAAATGGGACAATATTTCTCAGAACGAGAGAGGGGTTGCAGGAAACTTAGTTCTGAAGTATAGCTCGGGATATGTGGATGATATCTTAAATCTTGGAGTTGAAGCTTTCTTCGAAACCAACTACCGGCTAAGAATTAAGGTTTGTATGTTTCTTGAAGTTCTTTTAAAAAAATAGGAATAACCGCAGTGCTAATACATACAAATAGTAGGAATCAATGGTAGATAATTGTATGTATGATGAACTTGAGCTTTATTGATTTTCAGTTGGCTTCTCTTCTATATTAGCAACTAAAACTGTGAAAATAATCTTGAAAAAGTATTTATTTCACAATTACGGTCATTTAATGTTACGTAATATTAATGTTTCTTAATTAAAATAACATAGACCTGTCTATAGTTGTCCATGAAAAGTGACGTTAAATATAATTGAAAAACCGTGTTCTGTTATGATCAAAAGCTGTAAGCCTAGAACTTTTTAAGGAGACCCGAGATGGTCAATCGTTTTGATCAAAAGCTTCTGTCAGTTGATTGACGTATACTTCAATAATCCTTATATCGAACCTTCAATCAACTATTCAATCTTGACCAAAGCAAATTTCAAGTTTAATTTTAACTCACGGCCAGATTTTTAGTTTCAGTTTAGAGTCGGGTAGTGAAGGGTCTACCGTGTGTGAAATGCAGTCTAGTGTGAATGAATGAATGGATGACTGTATTTAAAGTCATTTTTCAGGCCGTATACATACATATACAACAACAAAGAAACTAAATCATGTAACACTCGACTTTCGAATTATAAGAGCCTTCGGGACAAAATTTCCCACCGCTACTATATTTATTTTCGACGTCGACTTCAAAGTTCCAAGAAGGGGCTGACGACCACCCACACAAAGAAAGCTCCCTCTTAGCTCATTTAGCCCCTGACACCTGAAAAGAAAATGGTCCAGCCCATCCAGATCACCGCAAATCGGGCAGGCATACCGCATTTCCGGGCGACACCTATTATTCCAAACACTATAAAGAGGGAGACAGTTTGCTCGCATCTGCATCCAAGACCTCAGGGATTCTTTTGGAATCCCTAATTTAAAGTATAACTCTTCACCTTAATTTTCTTTCACCTTATAGTAAGAACTTAAGCTTTCCGACTGTCTAAGGTCGTTCCACCATTTGAATTTCTTGGTCTTCCAGCCTTGTTTGGATCTCTGACAGAAAGAATTTGTGATCTGAGATTTGGTCATTTCCTCCATTCCATGCATACGATAAACCTGTGCTGTCCAGGAGTTTTTGACACGGAAGGGCCATGAAGATTTTTGTCCCAGGATAAGTAATTCATCATACGCTGCTCTGATGAATCTTGAAGAGGAACATTGCAGCGTTTTCAGCCAAAACTTAATTAATTGGATCTGTCTATGTTTTCTCAGGGAGAATAGTCCCAAAGCTCCCTTGATGAAAAGTGTGTGGGTTGTGACGTGCAGACCTAGCATTCGTTTATAATATTGTAGCTGTAGAGTTTTTAATGAATTTGCCACTTCTAGGCCCCATACTTCTCCTCCATAGTGGAGGATTGGCCTTATTTTTGAGTTGAACATGTTTTTGTGCATCTTTAAGTCACCTATTCCTGTCAAATTAGTGCTCCTGAACAGCGTTGCCATTGCTGCTTTTCCTCGGTTTGCCATCTTCGAAATATGATTGCTCCATCTTCTGTTCGATGTTAGATGGACAACCTTAAGGTTTAGGGATTCAGGTGCGAGCCCACTGTCCACCAAAATATAATCAGTAACACTAAAATTCAATCCGGAAATGGAAGTAAACTCACCGCATCATTTCCAAACCTTTTATTTCCAATGACTAGACCAAATTCTCCGCAAATGCCTAACAGCTTCCTTCCCCATTGGTTAACTTTTCTTTTCACATCTTGGCTCCTTCTTGGAATTTTGTAGCTTTCTGGAACCTGAAAAATACATGAACCGTCAGAAGCGATCTTGTTCAGGCTAAACACTTTTTAAAAGAGAAAATCCTAACATTTACATGGCCATCAACCAATAGAAAGAAAAAAAAGAAGACAGGAGAAGAAAGAAAGCAAATAGCATTGCTCAACCACATTCAACTTGATGTGATGCTTCGAAAAATCACAAAGAATAAACTACAAACTCACAAATACCTTTCTCTCACAACCACCCTCTAAAAAAACAAAATAAATAAACCGAAAAGCAAATAAGATGTTGCTTGAGAAAAAAATCTTTAATAAATAGCATGCTCCCCGAAACACAGAGGCTTTAAACTGCTTCTAAAACTAATTAATTTTCCTTCGTTTAGAACTGACTTGGTGATCTGTTGTAGCACCCTTGTTCAAAATAGAGAACGATGATCTTCGAGCTGCAGCACGATAGCTTTTTGTTTGTTAAAGAAAAAATCAAATAAATCGGAAAATATCTATATTCATATTATCAGATCTATAAGGAGCAAAATTTTTTACCCGCAAAAAAATTAACCAAATATATTTACGGTTGATAGTTTAATCTGAATGGCAACGCTTTCAAAATTGTCATTAAAATTTTTTGTTTTTGTTGTTGTTAAATCTAAAAAACAAGGTCTAAGTCCCTCTTCCCATAGATTCAAAACAGCTGCTTTATCTGTTTTTTGTTATTAAATCAAAGAAGTAAATTCTGCGCCCCTCTTCCCATGGATTCAAAACAGCTGCTGCAAATGTTTTTGTTGTTAAATCTAAAAAACAAGTTCTGCGTCCTTCTTTCCATAGATTCAAAATAGCTGCTGCATCTATTTGTTGTTGTTAAATCTAAGAAGCAAGTTCTGTGCCCCTCTTCCCATGGATTCAAAACAGCTGGTGCAAATGTTTTTTGTTGTTAAATTTAAAAAATAGTTCTGCGTCCTTCTTCCCATAGATTCAAAACAGCTGCTTCATCTGTTTTTTTGTTGTTAAATCTAAGAAGCAAGTTCTGCGCCCCTCTTCCCATGGATTCAAAACAACCGGTGCAAATGTTTTTTTGTTGTTAAATCTAAAAAATAGTTCTGCGTCCTTCTTCCCATAGATTCGAAACAGCTGCTTCATCTGTTTTTTTTTGTTGTTGTTAAATCTAAGAAGCAAGTTCTGCGCCCCTCTTCCCATGGATTCAAAACAGCTGCTGCAAATTTTTTTGTTGTTAAATATGAATAAAACAAGTTCTGCGTCCTTCTTCCCATAGATTCAAAACAGCTGCTTTATCTGTTTTTTGTTGTTAAATCTAAGAAGCAAGTTCTGCGCCCCTCTTCTCCTGGATTCGAAACAGCTGGTGCAAATGTTTTTTGTTGTTAAATCTAAAAAATAGTTCTGCGTCCTTCTTCCTATAGATTCAAAACAGCTGCTTCATCTGTTTTTTTGTTGTTAAATCTAAGAAGCAAGTTCTGCGCCCCTCTTCCCATGGATTCTAAACAGCTGGTGCAAAAGTTTTTTGTTGTTAAATCTAAAAAACAAATTCTGCGTCCTTCTTCCCATAGATTCAAAATAGCTGCTGCATCTGTTTTTTTTTGTTTTTTTTTTTTTGTTAAATCCAAGAAGCAAGTTCTGCGCCCCTCTTCCCATGGATTCAAAACAGCTGCTGCAAATTTTTTTGTTGTTAAATATGAATAAAACAAGTTCTGCGTCCTTCTTCCCATAGATTCAAAATAGCTGCTGCATCTGTTTTTTTGCTGTTAAATCTAAGATGCAAGTTCTGCGCCCTTCTTCCCGTGGATTCAAAGCAGCTGCTGTAAATGTTTGTTGTTCTTAAATCTAAGAAACAAGTTCTGCGTCCCTCTTCCCATGGGTTCAAAGCCGCTGCTGCATCTGTGTGGTAATTACAAGTGACGTTTTTTTTTCTTCCTCTACACAGAATATTTTTTGTCAAAGCAGTCTATTGTTCACACCATTTATAATAACGTACATTTTAACAGTATGTGTCAAAAATCAGGTGATAGTCGAAAATTGCTGGCTTCATATAAATGACGGTGAACAACCCATACTTGTAGGTATATTTGTGTCAAGAATGATACACGGGGTGTGAGTCATGTGTGGTAAAAAAGATGGGAGACATTTTTTTTTGCCTTGGACTCAGATTTTTGAGGATAAGACTATGTGAAACTGGACCATATGTAGGATTTATAAGTATCATTTTTTTTTTGGACGTTTGTGACTTGTTAGGAAGATAAGCTATCTAAGCAAATTATCCTTAAATTACCTTAAATCGCACAGGCCGGCGAATAAGGTTGGGTGAACATCCTGTAGATTCGCCGGTTGAGTGATGGAGGTGGAAGTGCGTTGTCTAGTTCCGTTGAGTAGATCCACTGGCCTCCCAGTGTAGTTTCCACTCCATCGCTGCCCAGTCTCGGTCAATTGCTTTTTTGAAGTTGTCAACAGTTTTGGACTGAACTGTTTCTTCACTAAGGGAATTCCACAGTGGAACAGCACGAGTTGAGAAGAAGTTGGAACGTTCTCTCCGTGAGCTTCTTTGTTGCTGGAGCTTCTTGGTGTGGCCCCGGGTGTGGCTAGAGAGCGACTTATTAAAAAGCCCTGGTGTGACACCATTCTCCAGCAGCTTGTGGGTCAGGATTGCATCTCCGCGTTTCCTCCTGTACGTCAGGGTTGGGAGCTTGAGTTTCTTGAGGCGTTCAGGGTACGAGAGGTTCTTACATTTGGTTGGTAGTTTTGTAGCCCTCCGCTGAACGCTCTCAAGGATCTTCTTGTCCACGACATAGTGGGGAACGGCAAGAGAGACTCCGTACTCAAGTTGCGGTCTGACCAGTCCTGTATATAGCTTCCTGATTGTCCTGGGAGATCTACTGGTGATATTACGTCTGATGAGACCAAGGGACCTGTTGCCTTTTGCAGCTAGGTATTTGCTGTGACTATGGAATTTCATTTTGTCATCAACAATGACCCCAAGGTCTCTTTCTTCGGTGACAGTTTCCAAAGTTATGAGCTTCCCAGTACGATCTGTCATTGTATATGTCATTCCTGGGTTCTTAGGGCCAAGATGTAGGACTTTGCACTTTTCAGCATTAAACTCGAGGGACCAGGAAGAGGACCAGTTGTTGAGGGTGTGCAGATCTGCCTGCAGAGCTGCGCACTGTTGGTTGTTTGCGACTGGGCCAAACAATTTCGAGTCGTCTGCAAACAGTTTAAGGTCATTTTGCACTGACTGGGCTGAGTCATTGATGAACATGTTGAAGAGGGTAGGTCCCAGTTTAGTTCCTTGCGGAACTCCGCTGAGCACTGGAGTTGGGTTTGACATGATTTGATTCCCCTCCTCATCATACATCATCACCCTCTGTATTCTATCCTTGAGAAACTGGATAATCCATTCCCTTACATCTTGGTGGAGTTGATAGAACTCTAGTTTCCTTTCCAGGTACGAGTGTACTACCTTCTCGAAAGCTTTGGCTTGGTCCAGCAAGAGTACGTCAACTGGAAGGCCTTCCTCAATCATCTTGGTGATTATGTCATATGATTGAATTAGGTTTGTCTCCACAGAGCGACCCTTCCTGAAACCATGTTGTCCATCGTATAACAGGCTGTTAGTTTCCAGATGTGCAACGATTGCATCATTTAAGACGCCTTCCATGACTTTTGATGGGACAGAAGTCAGGCTGATGGGTCTGTAATTCTGTGGTTTATCTTTCTGTCCTTTTTTGAAAACTGGCATGACATTTGCTGTTTTCCAGTCAGAGGGAATAGTTTTGGAAGCTATTGACATCTGGAATATTCTTGTCAGGGGTTCCGCTATTTCAGCTGCGGTCTCCTTCAGCAACCTAGGATGGATGCCATCGGGTCCCTTTGCCTTGGATGGGTCCAAAGTTTTTAGGCGCTTGTAAGTATCACAAGCTGTGAACTGGATCGGTGGCATAGGGTGTTTGATGTGGGTGGTTGGCATATCCGGTGGGGGGCATCCAGGGTCTTTAGAGAAATTTGACGAGAAGCATTGATTGAGGGTATCTGCCATTTCCAATGGGTCGGTTATTTTGGTTCCATCGCTGGAGGTAAAATGATGGATCGACCTGCGGCTTGGGTTGTTTGAAGTGACATATCTCCAAAACTTTTTTGGATTGGTTTTTGCCTCTAGTGCTATCGACTCCTCATATCTTATGGTTGCTTTTCTGGTCGCATTTCTCAGTTTGTTCCTGGCCTTTTTGTACTGCTCTAGATGGGCTGCACTCTCACAATTTTTATACTTTTTCCAAGCTTTCTTTTTCTTATTAATGACTTTTTTTAGCTGTGGTGACATATACGGAAGGGTTCTGGGACGTTCTGAGAAGTAAGTTTTCGTATGCTTCAACTCAAGACTCAGTAGTATGTCCTTGAAAAGCTCCCAGGATGCTTCAGTGTCTTGTTGCAAGGAGTTTTCCCATTCAATCTCTTGTAGGTCCTGGCGTATTTTCTTGTAATCAACAAACGTTCGTTTGATTTTGTTGGTTGGTATCTGATTCAAGATTATTGCACTCAGGATACAAAGATGGTCGCTTGCTCCAAGGGGGGGTAAATTTGCTGTTGACATAATTTTTTCGGGGTTGTTTGACAGAACGAGATCAAGGAGAGATGGAGTTTGATGATCTCTATGTCTGGTAGGGAACTCAACTGTCTGGACCAGCAGGTTATCAGCAAAGGCTTCAAGAGTTGGATTGGTATAGTTGTTTTGAAGAGTAAAGCCTAAACCATCGACCCACCTGGTGTCCGGCATGTTAAAGTCTCCTGTGATGATGACATTTTTGGGGTTACATATTGTCATTTCATTTATAATATTTGCCACATACTGAAATGATTCTTCGGAGCTGGGGGAGGAAGGGCTACGGTAAATCACGCCAATTCTAAACTTTTCAGACCCTACTGTCAATTCAACCAGGATAGACTCTACCCAAAAATAATTGGCACTTGTGAAAAAATCAATGTTATTTACCTTCAAGGCTGACTTGATGTATATGGCAACTCCTCTCCTCACATTGGGTCTGTCCAGATTCGAAATGACTGTGTATCCTGGTATCTGAATATGGCTATCCTCCAGTCTATTTTGAGAGTTTTTTGGGCAAATTTCACTTAAGCACACAACGTCTATATCTTCGTGAGCCAGCAACACTTTTAGCTCATTCAGCTTGTTTGGCAAGGAGTCAATGTTTGTTGACAACACTTTCATCACTTGTTTCTGTCTGCTTCTTCTTCTTCCTGAGCCCGCTGGAACTAGCACGTCATCGTTGGATGACGGACTTTCGTCTGCTTCGCTAGATGCTGCGTCAGTTGAATAAGAATCTGGCGAGTTGTATTCCGATTCAACAGAAAGAACGCAGCTAGTGTCAGATTTGGCAGTTTCAAAACTGCATTCCGATGAATGTTCTTGAGCTGATATGGAACTACTATATAATACACTGTTAAATGACACTAAACTACTATTTACATGTCTTTCGTCTGGCTGTGCATCTAGTGCTCCATCGCCCCCAATGCTGGGGGTGGAGCTCGCTGACCGTTTTTTGAAACGACTTTGCCGTTCCGTACTCCGAGGTCAGTCTCACCGTTTGCAATCCGTCTTTTAAGTTCCTCTGTAGCGCTCTTACGTTTAGCTCTGTCCTCTCGGGACTCATCGCTGTGGAACTGTATGTCTGCTTTCAGCTCGACGGATTTTTTCAAGATCTTTACCTTGGTGGCAATGTCTGTAACACTAAAAAGAATCGGGGGAGGGCGGTCTGGGACTTGCTGGGTGGGTGGTTTGTTTGCACCGAGTCTTTTCAGGTTCAGAATTTTGACGCCGGGGAGACTATAATCTGAGGCTAGGTGCTGGATCACAAAGTTTGTATCATCGTCTGTAGGTGAGACACCGTAAGCGATGAGGTTCAGTTTCCTGCGTTGTCTGTCCCTATCCTGCCTCATCACTTTTAGGACTTGGTCCTCTAGGTCAGTACCAACTTTTCCCTCCGCGACTAGTTTAGAAATTCTGCTATCGACATCAGCAACAGAACACTTAGATGCCATGTCTCTTTCAATGTTGGAGATCCGATCACTGAGTGGGTTTACTGCCTCGCTTATTTCTTTTGTGATACTGTCCTTAAATAAGTCGAACGAATCATCAAACTTTTTTGTGATTCGATCTTCAAACTCGGAAAGGAGGGTTTTTACTTGGTTACCAATGTTACTTTGATTGGACGACTGCGGTGCCCTGAGTTTGCACACTGGGCATACCCACTGGCAACCAATTCGCCTTGTCATCTTTGTGAAAAGATTGTACTCAGCTAGGGGCATCTCCAAACACTTTATACATAGCCAATTTTCACAAGAATCACATTCAAGGGCAGATGAGTTAGGGTCTAATGCTACCGCGCACGCTGAGCATTTGTCTTGGCCTTTAATCGGACTGTCTTTCTTCCGCTTAGATGACTGCGATGCCATCTGTGGTTCTTTCTCGAAAAGTCTGTATTTAGTTCGTACTCGTAGGTGGCAGCACTTTTATTCACAACCGCGGTTCTGGAAGTCTAACACTGGTCCATATTACACAGGAAAAGTTCTTTTTTCTGGTTCTACAGTTTTGGTTTAGTATATTTGCCAATTTTGTTCTTTGGTTAGTGTTCTATGTCCGCCACAATTCACTATTATTCACAGAGCAAAAAACAGCTGGTGTTTTGTGCTAAGTTCCTTCATCTCTAATACTTTTCACATCTTTTTAGATATATGACAGAGAAAACAGACGGTATGAACCTCCAGTGCCTGTAACAGAACCCAAAGATTTTGTTGAAGAGCTAAGCACTGAATATGAATTCAAGATAGACCCTAAGAAGACGGGTTTTGTTGTTAAAAGACGCGCAACGGGTGAGATCATGTAAGCGCTTTATTTCATTACGTCACTCCTGCCCACACTGATGGAAATAGTAATAGATAGTATCATAGCCTAGGCCACTTTGGTATGGGATAATCATAATAGTTAGTAATATAATATATTATAATTAAAGAAGAAGATAATAATAGATAATAGCTATAGAGTTTGGTCTTTTTAGGTGAAGTGTAAAAATTCCATTTTTGCGTCACTTCTGCCCATGCTAATAGAAATAGTAATAGTTAGTATCCTAGCATAGGCCGCTTTGGTGTCGAATAATAATAATAGATAGCAATATAATAGATAATAATAAAAGAAGAAAATAATAAAAGAAGAATAATAAAATATAAAGAATAATAAAATAATAAAAGAAGAAAAAAAGAAAAAGATAATAATAGATATTAGCTATGTTATCGAGTTTGGCCTTTTTAGGTGGAGTGTAAAAATTTTATTTTTACGTTATTCCTGCCCATACTAATGGAAATAGTAATAGATAGTATCCTAGCGTAGGCATATATGGTGTAGGATAATAAAATCAAGAGAATAATAAAATAACAAAGAAGAAAATAGAAGAAGATAATAATAACAGATAATAGCAAGGAGTTTGGCGTTTTTAGGTGCAGTGTAAAAATTTCATTTTGACGTCACTCCTGGCCATACTAATGTTAATAGTAATAGATAGTGTCCTAGCGTAGGCCGCTTTGGTGTGGGATAATAATACATAGCAATATAATAGATAATAATAAAAGAAGATAATGATAAAAAAAATAAAAGGAGAAAAAATTGTAAAAGAAAAATAATAAGATATAAGGAATAATAAAAAGAAAAAAAGAAAAAGATACTAATAGATATTAGCAATGTTATAGAGTTTGGCCTTTTTAGGTGCAGTGTAAAAATTCCGTTTATACGCCACTCCTGCCCATATTAATGGAAATAGTAATAGATAGTATCCTAGCGTAGGCCTCTATGGTGTGGGATAATAATATTAGATAGCAACGTAATAGATAATAATAAGAGAAGATAATAATAAAAGAAGATAATAACAAAAGAAGAACAAAGCAATAATAGAAGAACAAAACAATAATAGAAGAATTATAAAATCGAGAGAATAATAAAATAACAAAAGAAGAAAAAAAGGAAGATAATAATAGATAATAGCAATGTTATAGAGTTTGGCATTTTTAAGTGCAATGTGAAAATTTTATTTTGACGCCACTCCTGGCCATACTAATGGTAATAGTAATAGATAGTGTCCTAGCGTAGGCCGCTTTGGTGCGGGATAATAATAATACATAGCAAAATAGAATAGATAATAATAAAAGAAAATAATTATAGAAGAAGAAAATAATAAAAGAAGAAAAAAAGAAGAAGGTAATAATAGATAATAGCAATGCTATAGAGTTTGGCCTTTTTAGGTGCAGCAATCTACTCATAACCGATGTTGTGTTGGATCAACTCTTCCTGGGAGGGTGTAAAGAGGGAGGCCTTGAATAGATTAAGTTGGAGGAGGAGCGTGCGTAGCTGTGTTGGCCTCAGGCGGCTTGGTGCTGCTGTGAGTTATTAGTAGTAGTAGTACTAGTAGTAGTAGTAGTAATATGATGCTTGCATGATGGCTAGACTTATACATAATGTTATTGTAACTTGAATGTTGGCATTATTAATACAGGGCACTAGGGTATGTAGGAGAGCTTTTGTTGATTTTAGCAGTAAAGATTACCTTCTAACAGTATCAAAGACTGGTTCGAAGCTGAAGTTAAGGCGTGGTAACTACTTCTTAGCCAGCTTTGACTCTGAAAGAATATAGAGCCAGTATTGGAAAGGAATGTTCGAAGGAACCGTAGGATTTGTAATGGGAGACTTCAGGTTTTGATAATGTAGAAGATGTATAGACTTAGTTAAGGAAAACAGGTACGAAGAAGCCTAAGACGCCCTAGGGAGGAAAGTCAGAAATGATGCTAAATCTATTAGCCGAAAAGTTTTAATCTTGTAGAAGAGAAAAGGGTTTTTTCTAAGAGGAAAAATGTCACAAGAGTAGCGGAAAGGAAGGAAACCGGAGAAGGCATTAAGTACGTATTAAGCAAATATGAAGTGGTGCCTAGTTGAATTGCTAAGGATTTGTAGATGGTGCAAGATAAAATACTGGCATTTTGAGACTTGAGAGGCGGTAGTCCGTTCAGAGTGTTTATACTTGAAGATGGGTACAGGGCCTCGCTTTCCAATAATAAGTTGCTAAGAGGAGATGAAAGGGACGTATTTAAACTGTGAGCTATTGTTATAGAATTGCAGAGAATGATATAGAAAATTATGAGAATTGTTTAATTAGAAATGTATTTCATAAGGAGGAGCTAGAGGTACTCAATAGATTTAAAAATAAAGAGACTTTAAGCCCTGATATTATGGTAAATGAATATTTGACCTATGGGGGTTGCAAAGCTAGGGGTGAGATGCTAAAAACTACGAGCATGATTCTTTGATAAAGAAGAAGTAGCTTGTGATTTTAGAAAACTTGAATGAAATCCCTTTGCAACAAAGGCGATATAGCAGTGGATGTAGTAATTGTAGAGGCATTAGCTTGATTTTGGTTGGAAACAAATTGCTTAGGATGATAATGTTTATTAGATTAACATACAGTGTAGATTTAGTTTTAAGAGAAGAATAGTTCATTGATTGAAAGTGGAGAAGGTGTGTTGACCAAATCTGCACGCTTAGATTATTTAATCAGAAGCATATGAATTATTCACCCCATTTATACCTGATAATTAATTCCCAAAAAGTCTTCGTAAATTTTCTATCCTTGTATGGTATAGGGGATGAGTACGTTAAAGCTATTAGAGCTAAAAATGAGAAAAGTATTGCTTCAGCTAAATTAGGCATCGAGATTATTTTTTGGCTCAGTATGGAAGTAAACATAGGTGGCTTTTAAGTAGGTATATATTTTCGCTTTTAAAAAATAATTGAAATACAAAAAAAATAAGGCCTGCTTAAATAAAATCGAGGTCTATTCCAATAATCTTTCATAGTTACTAAAATTCGATTTTAATAAGTTAAAATACAACTCAATTGAGCCCTGATTTCAATCGTTGTTGTGTCGCTAGGTAAGGCTGCCCAAATCAGTGGCACTACTACTACAACTACTAGTGACTCTTTGCAGCACCAAGCCGCCTGATGCCAATGCAGCTGTACACAAATTAAAAACAAAAAATAATGAAATTTCCCGTCAGTGAAAAAAGGAGGAATCAATATGCAGATATTTCGGCCGAGACGTCCTCTCAACCATCCTCTGACAAAAAACAAACAAATTAAGAATAAAAAATATGTGAATAAAAGTCCTAAGGACAAACAACACGAACCTAAAAAAACACTAAACTAAAGAAGGATCTCTTCAGACAACGTTGTGCAGAGAAGACCCCTTCTAATTTAACATTTTGTTTTTACCATTTATTCATCTTTGTTTACTAAGTACGGTCGAGTGAAGGTCTTGAGTGAAATATCTGTATGCTTATCTTTCTCTTTTTTTCACTGGCTAGAAATATCCTTGTTTATTCTTCTTCGCATTTTTTTGGGCATGCTTAGCCAGTGGGGTCTTAGAAATTATCCACAGCTGCACACGCTCCTCCTCCACAAGAAACGGCTTGCAACCTATGACTATGAAAGAAAATAAAAAGGAGCAGATAAATAAAAATTAGGAATCTGGTTGAAAACGTTGAAATATCGGTTTTATTTTGAAATTCATAAAGGCCCCGCATTGAAAATATAACTGTCAAACGGCATTACTTGCAAGAGCTCCCGAGGCTTGGCAAATACAATTTTGAAATATCAAATAATTATAATAGATACACTTAATGTACTTTTTGAGGGTATAGTTCAACGTATATATTTTTCGAAGATTGCAAGTATAATTTGACTCATTTTTAGTAACAATTTATTTGTTGAATAGAATTAAATGTGGTTCTTAATTACTAAACAAAACCGAGCAAATGTTTAATTAACCTAATGGAAATATTAACAATATACTACAGCACATAGCTGCCTGAGGCCCACACAGCCGCACTTGCCCTTTCTCTACCATCTCTGCTATATTTAGATTTTCATTCTTTATTTCTTTTTATTGATTCCCTGTGCTTATTTTTGCCCTGGGTATGCTCTACTCGTAATCTTACTGTTGTGGATTCGCATCTGCTTCGACTAATAGAAAGTCCCGATTTCTACTTCCAATCATACACTTCGTTTAGTAGTTTTTGCCCATCCTCTTTCCCATAAGTTTCTCTCGTTCTCATTTACAGTTTCATCTTGTCGTTTTTACGAGAAAAATTATAACATGTATTCTGATAAGTAAAAACGTGTTTTTTCTCTTTTTTGTTCGAAAGAACTATGCAGTTTGGCCACATTTGAAGTTTTTCATGAAAAAATCTTGACAGATTTTGTGTTTAAAGTAGGTAAGTTATAGGAAAATTCGCATGAATATCAAAATACCGGGGGATACAGGTCCCACTCCTCCCATGCCCGGCCATGAGTTTTACTTGAATCCAGGGGTCTGGAATTAGTTTTATTTTTTTTTTAGGATAAACTTTTGACTCAACCTTAATATAGCTCTCTAGTTATTTATCTTTTATATGTGTAAGTCAATTTTTTTGAGCTGAAATAGAATTGGCAAATGTAATCAATCAGAGCTCTTATTTTAAATCCTGACCGGCATTAAGCCTCTTATTTTCCTTTTTAAGTCAATCTATTGATTCATAGAATTTTGTTAGAGCTCATACCATATGATCTCTTGGCTCTTAGCTCTTCTCGCCTCGTCACAAGTGCCATATGAGCTCTTAGCTCTTGTTGTTTTATTACGTTTTTGTTTTGTTATGTTTTTGTTTTGTTTTTTAGTTTTGATACAACTACTGGAGGTTTCACTTTTGCAAACCAGTTCCTTCAAATATCGAGCCTTCTTCCATCCCCATATTTGTACGGAATCGGTGAACAACAAGACACTCTCTTGCATTCGACTAACTGGAAGCAGTTCTCCCTTTTTGCCCATGATGGTGTCCCAGCAGACCATATGAACCTTTATGGGTCTCATCCATTTTATTTGGTTATGGAAAACAATGGAATGAGTCATGGAGTGTTTCTAAAAAATAGTGATCCGATGGGTAGATTTTTTCTTTCCTCTTCTTTTTTTTCTTCTTTTTTTTTCCAACCCCATCTCCCGGTAAATGTATTAAAAAACTGTCTCTCGTAATTGATTTTACCTCACTTTTCGTTGTTCAGCATATTTTAAGGGATTTGTAGAATCTGAGCTTCATGAAGTATCTCTTAAATTAATAATTCAATGAGAAGGACTGACAGCGGATCGTGAATTTTCTGCCTACCTGGAGAAGATCTGTTACAAATTTAAATCCGTAGTGATATGCAGAGACCTAAACATACCTGAAACGGATTGGAAAAATCATTCCTTCAGGATGAGAAGCCAGGACTCAAAAGATCAACTACCTTGACCTCGCTAGCGAGTTGAACCTAGCGCAGAGTGTCCTCGAACCTATGCATCAAACCAATACTTTGGAAGTTGTATTCAACATGCCCATGGTAGACCTGCTCGTTAAAAAAACAGTCGTTAACCCCGTTGCAAGCGACCACGAACATGCTGTCCACTGCCAAGTCCGTGCTGAACAACTCAAAATTCGTACAAAGGACGATGGACCCGCTTTTAAATTAAACTTCCGTAAAACAGACATAACAAAACTCAAAATAATACTACAGCATACCGATTGGGACAACCTTGTGTACAACCTACCAATTGCCTAACTGCCCTGGAAGTTTTCTATGGCATACTTCATCGAGCCGTCACTCAAACCACACCGTTCAGGAACAAGAAACACATTGGCAAAAGGATATTCCTTCCCAAGCACATAAGAAAGCTCATCAGGGACCGGAAGAAGTCATATAGAGATTACAAAGCATCTGGAAGCATAAGTAGACTCGCTAAGCTTCAAAAACTCAGCTCAAAATGTAGAAAAGCTATCAGAAACTACAACAGAGATTACGAACGGGAAGAATTCCAAAAAGCGATTTCTACAACCTGTGCAACCGCAAGCTAGGTGAGCAACAGAAACTATCAACACTAATAGACCGAAGTCATGTGGTCCATAGTGCTAGCCTAGATAAGGTAAATTCTCTTGTAGAATTCTTCGCCAGCACGTTCACTGTTGACGATGGCTTTTTATCTCAACTCCAAGACTCAAACCCAGGAAACGAGCTCCATAACATTGGCTTCACGCCAGGAAGTGTTCTAAGAGCAATGAAGGGCATGAAATCATCAAAAGCACTCAATCCTGATGGCATCCCGTCCTTTATCCTGAAAAAAGTGAGAGACGAGCTATGTGAACCTCTGGCAATACTTTACCAAATCTCATTCGAGCAATGCAAGTCTCCTACTTCCTGGAAGCTATCCCATGTAGCACCTATTTTCAAAGGAAAAGGGAAACGGAGTGACCCGGAGAATTATCGCCGATCAGCCTTACTTCACCTTTCCTGAAAATCATGGAAAGGGTCATAGTGGAAAAGTTAAAGTTGCACCTCGAATTGAACAACCTCATCTCAGATCATCAGCATGGCTGGCTTCCGTAAAAGTCGTTCCACTGTTTCCCAGCTAGTAGTGACACACGACTACATCCAGTCTGTCCTGGACCGTGGGATTCCAATAGATATTATCCTAATCGCACTACTTAAGGCCTTCGACCGAATATCCTTGCGAAAACTCATCCACTGCCTAGAAGTCTATGGAATCAAGGGACAGCTCAAAAATTGGCTCTCAGCATACTTGAATGATAGAAAAATAGCAGTCAAGGTTGCAGACACACTATCCACATGGACAGATGCAACCAGTGGCGTTCCACAAGGTAGTATTTTCGGCCCAGTCTTGTTCGTCATGTACATAGGCATTTGCATACATGCCATTTCCCAAACCGACTTTGGCCTGTTTGCAGACGATACGAAGCTCTTGGGAGAAGCTAGTGCATCATCACAAATCCAAAGCGACTTGGACTCCCTGACAGAGAAGTTCGAAGAATGGCAACTTTCACCAAATGTAGCAAAATGCTCTGTCGTCCATCTTGGCCGCCAAAATCTAAAGTACTCATACAAAATGAAAGGTATCGACCTGTGAAAAGGACCTAGGTGTAATTCTGAGCTTGGACCTCAAACCAGAAAGGCATATATGCCTAGTTGTGCGTAAAGCATCAAATACTCTCTGGCTACTCACTCACTCCCTACGATACCTTGACATTCACTCAAAGATCTCAGCATACACAAGCTACGTCAGGCCAGAGCTTGAATACGCCACTGTTATCTGGTCGCCATATCTAAAAAAAAATATTGACTGAATAGAACGAGTCCAGAAATGGTTTTTAAAAGGGCTTCAAGGATTCAGAAACCTTCCGTATGACGAACCTCTAAGAAGGCTCACTCTCCATAAACTTGAGACAAGAAGAACGATCTTAGACTTAAAAACCCTCTTCAAGATAGTTCATGAGAATTTTGGGAATGTAAAAGACAAGCTTGTTCAAATGACTCCCCAAAGCAACACAAGATCGCACAGTCTGCAATTGGAGCCTGTGAAGATGAAAATTGCAAGATCTAATTCTTACCATTATTCGTTCATACCCAGGGTCATCAGGATCTGGAACAAACTACCATTCCCAGTCGAAAAGATGAAATCACTGGAAGCCTTCTCCAATAGCCTAAACGTAAACATATCATATCTCGAGACTTTCAACGTAGGACGACTTTAATGGCAATCGTGTCGCAGTCGATCCGCTCTTCGCCCTGCCATAACATTTTTCTTTTGATAAGGTGTCAGTTATGTGAAAATTTTGGATTGAGAGGTGTGAGGAATAAAATTATTTATTTATTTATTTAGTAGGTCTATACCCTATCTCTCTTCTCTCATCTTTTTGAGTGGGTACTATTTCACTTATATTCTATAGAGTAGTTGAGGAGCTAAACAGCCCCCCCCCCTATTCTGACATTCATGAGTGTAAAAAAAAATGTTTCTTGCAATTCAGTCTTAGTCCCCTTGTCGTGCTCAATTAATACCTAATTTTAGTCCAAAACTTGAATCGGAAGTTATAAAATCTAGAATTACATGGTTCAATACCCATTTTTAAATTAGCTATAATAAAGCTTGATATTGTAGCAGTATGAAAATGAGTAATCCTTACCACTGATTATTGCTGCTTCTACTGCTTTTGCTTGAGCTGAATTTGTTATACTGGAGAATACATCTTCTTCGTTCCTTTCTCTTTAACGCTTCTACTTTGGGGGACTTTCTAGAAATTCCCAAAGATTTTAGTGTGGCTTTCTAATATTATCCCAGCTTAATCTGGGGCATCTAATTTCTCATTCATCACCTTTTATGCTGTGTAATATAGATTGATAAAAATTTAAAAATCCGGTGCTGGAAAACTCAATCAGCTTTTTTTTTTCTTTTATTATTTGAGTTATTTGATCGGGTAATGTCTGAGGTTTAAAAAAGGAACAAATGATATTTATATAAAAACCCATGATTATCTTAGTCTGACCTATTGTAGGTTAATGAGCCAAAACTATGGGAGGAATCAACACTATTGATTTTTCAAAAATCTAAAAAATGGAAAGGAGAGTTAAACATCTGTTTTGTTGCGGGTTCTAAGTGGTAAGTCATATTTAAAAGCCACAGTTTTCAGCTGTATAATGAATTGCCTTTCTGCTTGTGTAAACAAAAAATTCTTTTTATACTAAAATAATATAATGCTAAGTTCATATCGCGTAAGTTTAATATTTTCTCTTTATTAGAATCTTATATTAATGTCTCTTTTTAAAGATTGACTTTAAATTCGGTGAAATCATTCGGGTTTGTATGTTTTTTTGAACGTAATCTCAAATTTTTGAATTTTGGTTCATGTAATGTATAATTTAAGATAAAAATTGTTTGTTTCATAAGCGCCACCTTAAACCGTTTGATATAAGAACTTTTCATGATTTATGAGTTATTAAATCTATGTGACCTAATTTAATAGTGTATTGCGCATTAAATTATATCTAGTTGTCTTCAGATATAGGTTCTGGTTCATGTTTTGTTCCCTTCATGACTAAAAATTTTCATTTCAAAAAATTGAATTTGTACGATCAAGCACACAGTAATATCTAGTTGAATTTATTTTAAAGAATATTATACATACCCAACGATGTAAGAATATAAACAAAATGCAAGACATCTGCAATGCTGGTCCATTGAAATCAAAGTGAAGAATAAATTATCTTTTTGATTCCTTTTCGCTGTTTGTTTCATTGACATGGCCGAATTGCTCTCTGATCGATTCATATTTGGATGTTTCCGTCTGTCTTAGCTTTTATAAAGCTATTTACCTTTTTTAAATTATATACATCTTCCAAATCTAGGGAAGGACTCGAAAAAAAATCCTATTTATGGGGGAGGAACTCTATTTAATAGCAAGGCTTAGTAAGGATAAATACTAGTGGGTAGCATTAGTAATAATAAATTTTCTGCAATATGGTGATGTGAAAAACTATTTGGGCAGGATGAGGTCGAAGGCGGGTCTATCTGGTTAGGATGAGGTCGTAGGTGGGTCCTTATTTCTGGCCAATGTGCAGAAGTAGGGAAGATGATTTAACTAAATTTTCATGTTTTCTTGGCATCTAGGGACCATTTTCTTTAGTTTATTTATTCAGTTTTAATTCAAGGCTATAGTTTTGTCTTGACTTTTGCATTCTTCGTATGTTTGAATAAACTGTGGTCTAGAAAGTTTTATAAAATTAGTAAATATGATATCGTAAAATATAATAATTACAATAATAAATGTGCTTGATATACTTTTTGAGAACAGTGTTTAATGTATAGATTTTCCCAAAATCCCAAGTACCGAGTTGAAATTTAAAGGTCTTTGGAAAAATACTAAGAACTGTTAGCTGTGGAGGTTATCAGGGCCATGTCATGATTTTTTTCAGGGGGGAGTTAAAAAAACTCAAAAAACGTATCAAAATTTGTTTATATTTATATTTGTTACGTTTTAACGAATCGGACAAACATTTTGGAGGGGGGTCAACCCCCCTCCCTCCCCTGGATATGGTCTTGGTGGTTATGGCAATTCAGTGTATTTGTCCCCTAGCCGCACTAATGCAGTTAAGTTTATTTTGTTCCAGATATTATAATTCAGCCGGCTCCTGCTATAACATTTAGAACAATTGGAGGCATATTTGATTTTTATATATTTTTGGGACCGAAACCTGGTGATGTTGTAAGCCAATATACTGAGCTGATAGGGCGTCCATTCATGCCACCCTTTTGGAGTTTAGGGTAAGCTGGCATGTTCTTGTTTTCTACAGCTCTATAAATAAAGTATCTGATGTTTGAAAGAAACCGTCTTGGCTAAGTGGTTGGCGCGGTGGTATGAGAATCCTTTGTTCTAGGGGCACGGGTTCAATCCCAGTTGCGACCAGGTATTTGGTTTTGGAAGGGGGTCAGTGGTGTGACTCTGTAAGCTCAGCCAGAGTCGACCCAGCTCTAAATGGGTACCTGCAGGAATCTGGGAATGGTAAGCAGGAAGGGTCTGTGAAAGCACAGGATGGTTGGCAACCAGCCCCCCTCCCCCATTGCACTTCTTGGCTGAAGGGTCATGAAACGGAGATCAGCACCGCCGGTTTGGAACTTAAGGATCTAGTGCCGTCTTACTTACTTACTTTTTTTTTTTACAAAGTTATACCAAAAAGATTGCAAGGATGTACAGAGAGTATTGATATTCTGGAGCTTAAGATAAGCTGGTATACTTTAATTTTCTACAATGCCAGAAACAAAATACCAGTTGTTAAAAAGTGGAACTAAAAAAGCTACAAGAAGACTTGCAGACAACACCGCCGTTTTTGAATAAAAACATACAGCGTTTTAAAGCTGAAGCACAAACTGGTAGGCTCTAGTTTTCTACAAGGCCATAAATACAATACGTGGGGTTTATTAATTAAAAAGAAAAATACTTTAAGACCATAAGACCCTTGGTGATAGATTGCAAGAGTATTTTGAGAAAAAAAAACCTCACAGGGAGCTATGAACTCTACCCAAGATTAAAATTTCGGTAGATTCGGGTAAGGATAATATCTCCAATAAACAGTTAAACAATAAAAATAAGCATTATAACCGTTATATTTCAAAATTCTATATTTTCTTTTCTTTAGAAAGTTCTTTTTCTTTTCTATTCTGTAGAAGTTATCAATATCACTATGTCTGATCCAGTCAAATTCAATCTGCACGAAGTTTGCCAAGGTTTTCTTGGGGAGTCTTAACAGGATTTTAGGCTTGTTGAATTTCGACAAGTAGGAATAGAGGAAACAGAACTCTGCCTTATGGCACATTTAAAAGTACCTGAAAAGGAAGGATACCCCGCTAAAGGGTAGGTTAAAAAAAGAAGAGAATCGCCAAAAGGCTAGAAAGTTTTGTGATTTTCGATATTAATGCCAGTTATGATTCTTATAAGTCTATCTTACTTTTTAAACAGCCCTAATTGCACTCTAGCTTTTTTGGAGAGAGAGGGGGGGGAGACTTTCCTAATTTTGTTCAGGATATAAAAAAAAAATGTTGAGAATTGCTAAAAGGCTAGAAAATTTGGTGATTTTCGTTATTAGCGTCACTCACGTCTCTCCTAAATCTCCCATACTTTTGGTGAAGTCCTAATGGCACTCCAGCCTATTTTGTGGGGGAGGGAAGGCTATCTTATTTTACTTTAGGTTGGGATAAAAAAAAGAGAGAATCGCCAAACGCCTACAAAAGTTTGGTGAATTTCGATATTAGGGCCAGTCTCGATTCTAAGAAGTCTCCCATACTGTTCGGTACAGCCCTAAAGGCGCTCCAGTTCTTTTTTTTTTTTTGAAGAAGGTTATGTTATGTTTGAAGTTACCGTTCTTCTTAGGTTTGATTTTATTCTTCATTGTAATTTCTATTTGTTTTTCAGTAAAGTTTTTTGTCCTTAGTATTTTCTGTTCCTTTTCAGTTTCATTTCTTATATAGGTGAATGTGTTCTTGTTCTAGGTTTCAATGCTGCTGTGTACATCCCCGTCTTTTTTTTATTAGTAATTTTGTTTAGTCGAGACTGAGCTTTTTCCTCTATTGTGATGTTTACAAAGAACCAAGGAAAACGTTCTTAGGAAGTGAGCATTCCAAAAAGTGAAGTTTTGAATATGAGGGGGAGCTTTGGCATTTGTGTTGCCCTCAAGTGGTTTATGGTGCAAAAAGTCGTTATACTACTTTAAAATTCTTGTTCGAGTCGTTATTGCAACTTCAAAAGCTTCTTTTCTTTCTTTTTTTTTATATGAATTTTTTTATGGATGGAGCTTCATCATATTGTTGTTTTCTAGCATTTGCGCTCAAAAATTTTCTATGGTAAGAATGCAATAGCTTTCTAAGAAAGAACCTGCCCTTTTACTACGCCTATGACTTGGCAAAGGGCTGGTAATCTATATATATATAAAAATAAGTTGTCTCTCTGTGTGTGTGTGTCGAGTGACGTCATGTTTGTGTGTCGACTGACGTCATGTTTGTCGACTGACGTCATTATAAGGATTGAGCTGTGTGCGTCATGAAGTTGTTTGTCGACTGACGTCATGTTTGTCAACTGATGAAATTACATACCGGGACACAAATTACGACCGGGACACAGGGAATATAAATGACGACCGGGAACCTCAAAGAGTAATTACAGACTGGGACACCCGGACACAAATCACGACCGGGACACAGGGAATATAAATGACGACCGGGACACAGGGACACAACTACAACGGGGACGCCGGGGGCACAGGCGGGATATATAAATGACGACCGGGACACAGGGATTGTTCGAATAGAAATTACAGACGGGGACACCGGGACACAAATGACGACCGGGACACAGGGAATATAAATGACGACCGGGACACAGGGACACATCATTAGAATAATGATGTATACATCTGAATACGGATTGTTTTTCCCATGGACAATTATATGTTGCATGTTCAAGAGTCAGTAAACCTGACAATCTATTTATATGAACAGACAATGGGACAGCGAAGAATGTTGTATATTCGTATGTTTTACGTAGTTAAAAATATATATATACATATATATATATATATATATATATATATATATATATATATATATATATATATATATATATATATATATATACTAGCTGTTGGGGTGGCGTATCTATCTCTATTCACAGGTGGGACACAGGGACACAACTACAATGGCGCGCAACGACTTACGCGCGCGGGGGGGCTTGGGGGGGGGCGCGAAGCGCCCCACCAACTAGATGTTGAGGTGGCGCAAAGCGCCACCCCAACAGCTAGTACTATATATAAACTAAAACACTTAAATTTTGCTATTTTTTCTTAAGAGGGCTCACCGATTTTTACATAAACATGTCAAGCAAAAAAAAAATTAGACAAATAAACAAGAAAATGAATAAAGAAACTCTTGAAGTTGCAACGATGGTAAAACAAGAATTTTGAAGTAGCAAAGTGGTAATTTCTTGAACAAATATCTTAAGAACATCCTAATAGACAATTAAACTTATCACTGTGCTTTGTTTTCTGTAGCATCCAGTATACATTTGAATTGTTTTTTTGCGTGATATGTTTATGTAAAATCAGTAAACCCCCTTCTGAAGAAAATTGTAAAATCTAAGTGTTTCAATGTGTATGTGATATTATTATGTGATATGCGATAGTCGTTTGCCTAGTCATAGGCGTAGTAGAAAGGCAAGATCGTTCCTAGAAGCCCAGTGCACCCTCACCCTGGAAAACGTTTCAAAACACGTGCTATAAAAAAATAACATCGTGAAGTTCATAGTTCCTTCCTGCTTAAAGTATAAATCAGAAACAATCAGTAAGGGAAATAGAAAATAATGTTAGTGTAATTTTTCAAGCTTCTTGACGGTGAAAAACAACAAGCTATTATATTTAAGTTGTCAGTAACATGGTGAAAAACGACCTCACTCTCAAACAAATCATAAACTCTCTTTATGAGAAAGCTTTATCCAACATCGGAAATCCTTGTTCGTTTGGCTAACAATCTGTAGCTAGCTTGCATATTCTCCAGTTGAATATTTTGTTTACTAGAATTCTCTTCACTTGTTAAGAGAAGGAAAATCTGGCTGAAAAAGGGTAATAAAGAAATTTGAAAACGGCAAAACGCTTCAGTCGTGAAAAAATGAGCTACACCTCCCTGGCCTACCGTAATCAAAAATAAAACTAAAGAAATGAATATAGAAAATGGGTTTTTAAGGCCAACTATAATGCTAGATGAAATAATTCGAATATTTTGGGAAACCAACCGCTTCCCTTCTTCAGCGCTATTTGAGAAATATACAAGGAAACACATTCAAACTTTCTGAACAAAAAATTCGAACAAAACAAATGGGAAAAAAACCAACAAATCTGGACTAAACGTATGTGATGTGGATCACTGAAAATCTTGAAGACCCATTTTATGAGTTTAGTTAGATTTTTTTTTGTCAGTTTATCTTTGAGAAAGTTGACTTTCGTCTTATTTACCTTGTATTATATTTCGCAAATGACAGCTGTTGCTTATATTGGTTTCACAAAATTCCTTGCTGTCCTTTTTTTATTTTGTTTGATGGAAAGGCAGAAATTCGTCATTATTTATTCCACAAAAGTTTTCGAAAACGTTGAAACTTTTTCAGAATACGACAAAGAGTCCTGTGGTGGCGCAGTGGGTTTAACCTTAGCTTGGTAATACGGGACCCAGAGATCGAATCATGCTGCAGTAATGCACTACAGGGCCGACGCAGGGACCTTAGTAGTCAAGAAGCGTCATTAATCTGATACAATTACAATACGACACAGTGTTATTGTTGAAAATTACCGATTTTTCACCAGAATCCGAATGATAACGTTTAAAGTGAATAAAGGTCTTGAACGGTTTAAAAGACTAAAGTTGAAGATTAAAGAAAAATCCGGTTCTATATAAGCGTTAATTTATAGATTTACGGTTAGGGAAGGATCAATCCTATTTATGTTTGAAATGTAAGCTTGATTTTGTGTTCTAGCTCCCTCCCACTCAAAACAAATTTCTGAGTATGCCCCTAGTGGTACCAATTATAAGACATTTTCCTTTGGATTTAAACAATGAACGACGGAACTGCAACTCTTTCCGCATAATTTTGTGAGATAATTGTGTAGATGATTGTGTAGATGTGTAGATGTAGATGAAGTAGAAGAAACGTAAAAGTCTCCACTTTTATTTGCAGCTACCATCAATGCAGGTTTGGATACAATACTTTGAATAGAACAAAAGAAATAATGGGAAGAACTCGAGATGCAGGTATACCGTTTGATGTTCAGTGGGTAGATATTGATTATATGGACAAACGAAGAGACTTTACTTATGATAAAGACAACTATTTTGGCCTACCAGACTTCGTCAAAGCTTTGCAACTGGTTAGTAGAAAATTTTAATGACTTTTTTTTTGTTTTTGTTGTCTGCATTATCAATTGGTTTATATTTGGTCTTTAGTGGCTAAATGCGGTTAAAAAATGAATTTAATCATAATAATTTACGATGGATGGTAGTAAGGAAGATATCACCGATGGAGTAAGTAAGCAAGTTGCCCAATTTACAACTAAAAAGGGCAGAATATCAGCCATAGTAGGCTAGTGTGTGACTCTGTAAAACTGTCTGATGGTGATAGTAGATTAATTTTTCTTATAGTTACAGGAACAAATAGACAGGATCCTAGGTAGAAATATGACGTTTTTATTGGAGGATTTTAATGCTCAGATTTTTCTTTTGGTTGTCTGTACCATCAATTGGTTTATATTTCGTTTTGATGTAACTTGAATATTCATTTTATAAATACTCGGCTTAAGGTGTATTTATTCATCTGTATCAGTTTGGCTATCTTTTTGTTTGATATGATCATTTATGTGATATCTGTTCGTTTTGCATTTCACTTATTCTATATCAGTGATTTCAGGTCTTTTTCGGCTTGAATCATTAGAGGACTTTATTTCTGCTGGTCTTTACTTTAATATGGTTCTTTTGGGGGGAAGATTTTTCCTTTTTAGGCTTATTTTTTAGTTAATCAGAACAAAATTGCGATGTATGATGCTCATCAATAAATGACTATAAAATGACAGATTGCCAATAAAATGATAATAAAGCTTTTTTTTGTCACAAAAAATCATCGGGTTGCTATATAAGAAAAAGAACAGTTGATGAGTTGCACAAATTCTCTTCAGAGCTGGATTTTGTCTTCAAATGACCTCTT
The DNA here is from genome assembly GCF_032884065.1 of Artemia franciscana. Classification (NCBI taxonomy): domain Eukaryota; kingdom Metazoa; phylum Arthropoda; class Branchiopoda; order Anostraca; family Artemiidae; genus Artemia; species Artemia franciscana. The sequence goes on along the minus strand of NC_088882.1, from coordinate 26,443,137 downwards.
TTATGTTTTATCTGGTACGATATCAGAATATCGATATTTTTATGTTTTATCTGATACGATATGTTATCCATGTTGCTGAATGACTATTAGAATATGATAGAATATGACTGACTATTAGAATGACTATTAGAATATATAGAATGACTCTAGAATGATAGTCTAGACATACTTGTTAACAATAATATCTTATCTGAAAATGTAGTTTCTTTTTCATTTTTTGTTTCTTTTTTTAACAGATGTACCTGTGCTCAATATGGATATCGTTGCGTAGTTTTTTTTCTAATTTAAAGAATAGTTGTTTTGGCTTGGAAATGGAATTACATTTATAGTTTAAAAGAGCTGGAAGGGTTTTTCTAGTTCCTTTCGCCGCCTCTTCTCTGCTTTTAAAGGGAAAAAAATTGTGGTGACTGGTACATTCCCTGTCTTAACTTTTATCAAAACTTTTTGGGCTTGCAGTCTGATTCTTTTGAGTCGTAGCAAAGTGATTCCAAAGATTTAAGTCAAGGTTGAATTTTTACCTCAGAAGTTCCTTTTTAATAGCGCATCGTTTATTATTTATTATTTATTTTATTATTTATTTATATATTTATTTATTATTATTTATTATATGTTTATTATATTTTAATAGCGCATTGTTTGAACTACCGGAGAGATTCTCTGTCTTTTTAGTAAAAATTTAGATTCCACCCAGTGACGATAATTTACAAACATGAAAATAAGTGCAATCCACATGATTCCCAAGGTTTAAATCAAGGTTTTTACCGCGAAACATTCCTTTTAACAGCGCATCTGTTGTTTGAGTCAACGGAAAGCAACTCTGTGCTTTATAGTAAAAATTTATATTCTGCCCAGTGATGATAATTTACAAACATGAAAACATGTACATCGCACATGATTCCTAAGGTTTAGATTGAGTTCGAATTTCTACCGCGAAAGTTTCCCTTTAGTAGCGCATCTGCTGTTTGAGTCAGCGAAAATCTTCTCTGTACTTTCTAGTAAAAATTTATATTCTCCCCAGCAATCATAATTTGCAACCATGAAAACAAGTGCATCGCACATGATTTCCAAGATTTAAATCAAGTTTCAATTTTTACCACGAAAGTTTCCCTTTAGTAGCGCATCTGCTGTTTGAGTCAGCGAAAATCTTCTCTGTACTTTCTAGTAAAAATTTATATTCTCCCCAGTGCTGATAATTTACAAACATGAAAACATGTACATCGCACATGATTCCAAAGGTTTAGATTGAGTTCGAATTTTTACCGCGAAAGTTTTCCTTTAGTAGCGCATCTGCTGTTTGAGTCAGCGAAAATCTTCTCTGTACTTTCTAGTAAAAATTTATATTCTCCCCAGTAATCATAATTTTGCAAACATGAAAACAAGTGCATCGCACATGATTTCCAAGATTTAAATCAAGTTTCAATTTTTACCACGAAAGTTTCCCTTTAGTAGCGCATCTGCTGTTTGAGTCAGCGAAAATCTTCTCTGTACTTTCTAGTAAAAATTTATATTCTCCCCAGTGCTGATAATTTACAAACATGAAAACATGTACATCGCACATGATTCCTAAGGTTTAGATTGAGTTCGAATTTTTACCGCGAAAGTTTCCCTTTAGTAGCGCATCTGCTGTTTGAGTCAGCGAAAATCTTCTCTGTACTTTCTAGTAAAAATTTATATTCTCCCCAGTAATCATAATTTTGCAAACATGAAAACAAGTGCATCGCACATGATTTCCAAGATTTAAATCAAGTTTCAATTTTTACCACGAAAGTTTCCCTTTAGTAGCGCATCTGCTGTTTGAGTCAGCGAAAATCTTCTCGGTACTTTCTAGTAAAAATTTATATTCTCCCCAGTGCTGATAATTTACAAACATGAAAACATGTACATCGCACATGATTCCTAAGGTTTTGATTGAGTTCGAATTTTTACCGCGAAATCTGCTGTAGTAGCGCATCTGCTGTTGGAGTCAGCGAAAATTTTCTCTGTACTTTCTAGTAAAAATTTATATTCTCCACAGTGATGATAATTTACAAACATGAAAACATGTACATCGCACATGATTCCTAAGGTTTAGATTGAGTTTCAATTTTTACCACGAAAGTTTCCTTTTAATAGTGCATCTGTTGTTTGAGTCTGCGATAACCTGCTCTTTACTCTCTCGTGAAAATCTAGATTATGCCCTGTGATGATAAATTGCAAACATTAAAACAAGTGGATCGCACATGATTTCCAAGATTTTGATCAAGTTTGAATTTGTACCGCGGAATAATCTGCACTAGTGATGATAATCTGCAAACATTGAAACACGTGCATTCTGCCCAGTGATGATAATTTGCAAACTTGATCTAAATCTTGGAAATCATGTGCGATGCACGTGTTTCAGTAATGCAGATTATTCCGCGGTATAAATTCAAACTTGATCTAAATCTTTGAAATCATGAGCGGATGCACCATGATGATAATTTGGAAACTTGATCTAAATCTTGGAAATCATGTGCGATGCACGTGTTTCAGTAATGCAGATTATTCCGCGGTATAAATTCAAACTTGATCTAAATCTTTGAAATCATGAGCGGATGCGCCATGATGATAATTTGGAAACTTGATCTAAATCTTGGAAATCATGTGCGATGCACGTGTTTCAGTAATGCAGATTATTCCGCGGTATAAATTCAAACTTGATCTAAATATTTGAAATCATGAGCGGATGCACCATGATGATAATTTGCAAACTTGATCTAAATCTTGTAAATCATGTGCGATGCACGTGTTTCAGTAATGCAGATTATTCCGCGGTATAAATTCAAACTTGATCTAAATCTTTGAAATCATGAGCGGATGCGCCATGATGATAATTTGCAAACTTGATCTAAATCTTGGAAATCATGTGCGATGCACGTGTTTCAGTAATGCAGATTATTCCGCGGTATAAATTCAAACTTGATCTAAATCTTTGAAATCATGAGCGGATGCACCATGATGATAATTTGCAAACTTGATCTAAATCTTGGAAATCATGTGCGATGCACGTGTTTCAGTAATGCAGATTATTCCGCGGTATAAATTCAAACTTGATCTAAATCTTTGAAATCATGAGCGGATGTACCATGATGATAATTTGCAAACTTGATCTCAATCTTGGAAATAATGTGCGATGCACGTGTTTCAGTAATGCAGATTATTCCACGGTATAAATTCAAACTTGATCTAAATCTTTGAAATCATGTGCGATGCACGTGTTTCAGTAATGCAGATTATTCCGCGGTATAAATTCAAACTTGATCTAAATCTTTGAAATCATGAGCGGATGCACCATGATGATAATTTGCAAACTATCAGTTTTGTCGCTGTTGAATATTGTAGTCATAGAACCATTGGTTTGTTGCTTTCTAGCCATTTCTTGACAGAAATGGATTTTCCCTTCTATTGTCGAATTTGACATCGCCTGATGAGGAATATGTCCTGAAATGGAGGAGCATTTTGTTCATATGTGTTGTAGATCATTATTGAACAAGTGCTTTCCTCTTCCCGGTAAATCTGTGTTTAAAATAAATAATCCATATTTGTTTGTGTACTGAATAATATATAATATTAAATTATTTTTTTTTTTGGAATGCTTTTAAATGAATATTGTTCCTGCGAAATTTTTTAGAAAGACTAAAGAACTCCGTTTTCAGCCGGACAATTCAGACGGAATTTGCTGGTCAATCCCTTTTTAGAAAAATGATAATAATTGTCGTTATTGTTATTAATAATCAATATTAATGACTTATATAATTATTAGCGTTGCTTGGTCGCTTTTGCTTGGCAATATTTGAACGTCTTCTATCCGAACCGTGACGTTAATAAATGCCTTCCTCCATTATTTCCCCTTTTTTAAAGCAAAAATGAACAGGCTGGTCTCTCGTGACCAGCATAATAAAACCCATCTAGCTGCTAAGGAAGCAAATTCTTGTTCGTTGTCCATGTTGAAAAATTAAAGAATTTCGATTAGAAGAAAGAGAAGAAATTAAAAAGAAAGCGTGGTTTATCAAATGGACTTTTTCGTTATATAGGGATTGTTTTCTAAATTAGAAATTTGTCGTTTTCTAGTCTTTACGGGTTTAACAAATAGTTCTTTTGCATAATATCTTTCTGTTTTTCTGAGTGGTGGTAATCAGTTAGAACTTTCATAAGCTGTCTGGTATTACCAGTTAAGTTGATACTACCGCTAATAAACAACTCGCTGATGCACCAACCCGCCTGAGGCCATTACAGGTATGCCCGCTCCTCCTCCATCCTAATCTATTCAAAGCCTTCCACTTTACACCCTCCTAATAAATTCCAATTTCCATTGAATCCTTCCGTACTATCTGCTCCCATCCTATTTGGGGATGACTTTTTTCCGTTTTGGCCCTAGATTGTTGGCCAAAAAGGATGATCTTTAGTAATCTGTTGTCCTCAATTGGCAGAATATGTCCTAGCTTCCCTAACTTTTCTCTCATTATAGCCCTAGAAAGAAGGACAAAACCACAAGTTTTAATAAAGCAAGCTTTAATAAAACAGCTTGTCAAACTCTTGTCCAATTTCCTTTTGAACAGTGGCGATCACGCAGGAGTTTCTTGAGCAGCCCGATGCCAGTAGTTAACTTGATAAGAAAGCGACAACCTATACGCCATCAATATGAAAGAATTCAAATTAAGAAAATGTAAATAAAAAAAAAAGTTTCGCTTGTGAAATGGACTTATTTATTAAATAGAGATTTTTTTTTCATTTTCTGGCATTTAAGATCATGCCTAAACAGTCAAGCCTGTCACCCTTTTTTCCGTACTGTCACTTAATTTTCCCTTTTTTCTTTATTATCATTTAATTTCCTCAATTTTTGACGGGGATGATAAAGTAAAAATTGTCACAAGCAGTCTTGTACAACCAGTTAGCTTGCTAAGGAAATAGGTTCTTCTTTACTTTTCGTATAAAAAAAATAACTAAAAAAGAATTTGAAATAAAGGAAGATTAGCGATTTTTGAGTTCTGGATTCTTTATTTAACAATAAATTTGCGCTAACAAAAAACATCAATATAGCCTCTCCCCGTAAGGCTCCATAACTAGCAAAGGACAGGAGAGAAACAAATCCTAGCAAAAAATATTAACCAAAGAAAAGAAAATCAGTTGCTCATCTCAAAAATCGCAAAATTGCAAGCTAGGTAGAGAAATTGTACGGAATTCCTCTAAATAGAATAAATATCCAAACTGACTCCTGAATTAACTCCTTGGGAAACTGAAAAAAAGAGCAAATAAGAAAAAGTAGCTATATTATTAGCTAGAAATCCTCTTATGTTTCTTCCATGAAACTGATACAAAACAGATGGCGGCTTCGTGCAGAGTCTAGGAGCATATTCTAGATCATGTTACAAGCCATCAAGGGGTTGAAGTCTGACCGCAATAATGGACTATGAGGAATCAGTCAGTTGTTCGAACTCTGGAGATGATAAGTCGATTGATCAAACAGAAAGATATATTTATACATAGGGCAGCAGGATCGTTGCCTTGCAATTTTAGAATGCTCAAAGAAGTAAGTGGTAGAAAATAAAGAGATTTAAAATCAAGCGAATGTTTAAATGAAGAAAGGTTATTTTCTTAAACCAATAGTTCTCTCTATACCATTAAGTGACGAAACCAATGGTTGGTATTCAAAGAACAGGATAATATGAAAAATAAATTCTGAAGTAGGCTGTAAAAATAGTTTTAAGATTCGACTCGAGAAAATCTATGTTTTAACTTTCTAAGGATTCCGGGGCTCATTGAGACTTTTGGTTTGATCAAATCAATAAAGGAATTTTGGGTTGTTGAGTAGGCTATACCATCGAAAAAAGAATTTTTTTTGTTATCTAATTTATTTTATTTAATAAAAAGGAACAAAACTGACATAAGTAGTTCGTATCAGATGTACCAAAAATGGATTTGGATGTAGTCTTAATGCCCACTTGAAATGAAATGTGCCTTCCTAGTTGTATGAGTCCCACTGACGTCAGGTTTCTCTTAAGAAGCTTCCGTTATAATATTATATTAAAAATGTTCCTTTTAATAAAAAGAGCCCCCTCCCCCTCCCTATGGAATCTGCGTGCCTCATTTAATATACTCCTCTTATGACTTCAGGTAGGAATGCATTTTATTCCAATTATGGATCCAGGAATTAGCAATGCTGACTCCAATGGAGCCTACCCACCATATGATGAGGGCTTGGAAATGAATGTCTTTATACAGAAGAATAAAAACTCAGCAGAGCCGTTTGAAGGTAAAGTTTGGAACCCTGTATCCACTGTTTGGCCGGATTTTACTCATCCAAATGCAACTGAATATTGGATTAATCAAATTCGAAGATTTGTCGAAGAAGTTCCAATCGATGGACTGTGGATAGTAAGTTTTTGTTGGTAAATTCTTTAATTTGGCAATTTTGTAGGTAATTGAGTTTTAGTTGGTAATGTTTCTAGATAATTTTCTATATAGACTAGCTTTTCTTGCCACAATGTCTGTTTAGGTCGAAGGTTTAGAACTTGCAAAATCAATAGTTAAAGTTTCTTTTATTTTCTGCGATCCGACTAATCTAAGACTTTGCATTTTCATTGATTATGAAAATATTAAAAAAAATATAATCAATCAACATTAATTAAGTAACGTTTAATTAATTTTAATCAACACTTCTGCGTAATATGCCTTTACTGACGGTCTGTCTACAACATATGATATGGCTCTTTTGCCATCTTTATCATATCTTATCATCATATTTATCATATCTTATCATCATATTATCATATTTTATCATCTTTATCATCTTTATCATATCTTATGATATGATTCTTTTTAAGGAGAGAAAGGCACGTTCTTTGCACAGTCATCTAGAATCATCTACCAGATTCTATCACATTCATCTGCTGACTGCTTCAAGTGAGGATTCAAGAGATGCATAAAATAGGGTGGTGGAACTGAATAAATCGCTAATGTCATATTGATATTGGTATCCTTTACGCTTTCCATAATAAACAAAACTGTAATTAAAACGAGTCTGAATTTAAAGCAAGATTAGAAATGAAATGAGTTTTTTTAATGATTAGAAAAGTATGGTTAGAAAATGATTTGAATTAAAACCAACTAAGTGGAAGCAATGAAAAGCTTGGGAGGCATAGCTAATTTGAGTAAAGCTAAGGCAGATATTCTCAGTGAGAGGCAAAGCTGGCATAACCTTTTCAGAATTCTGTAAAAATGATTCATTTCACTTATTGATGGATAGTCCATCAGCTCTGTGAGCCATTTGAGGCAATTGGGGGCCCCAAAGAAAAGCAAAATTAGAAATGAAATGAGTTTGTTAAATAATTAGAAAAGCATGAGTAGAAAATACATTGAATTAAAACAAACTAAGTGGGAGTAATGAAAACTTGTGTTCTGGCTAATTAGAGTAAAGTCCTGGCAGATATTCTCTGTGAGAGGCAAAGCTGGCATAACTTTTTCAGAATTGTATAAAAATAATTCATTTTGCATGTTTATGGATAGTCTATCATCCATCCTAGGGCAGAACTAAGGTAGATAGGCATAAAATAAAAGTAATTCAAATAGTCTATCATCTCTATGAACCATTTGAGGCATTTGGAGGCCAAGTTCCACAAGCTATAAAAAGTTCCCTCGGTGATACCTAGTCTACCAAAAAGTATCAATAATTTGCAAATGGATTTTAGATACGATTGATTTTGTTCCCCGTCTGGAGTAATTAATGTTTACTTTTTCAGCAAAGGAACCACTTTTGTCGATTCTTTAATAGCGACAAGTTTAACAGTATTCGCCATGTCTGAGTGCAGTTTAGACCGTTACCACAGCATCAGCCCCTTGGGAGGGGGGGGGGGGGCTCTGTACCCTATAGACCTTCTGAAATAAATGTTAGGTACTGCGCACGTAAGAAATATATTTGTCTGACGCCGAAAAACTGTCTAGAATCGTCTCTTTGATTCTATCAAATCCATTTGCTGACTGCCTCAAATGAAGACTCAGCAGAATTTGAAGACATGGTAGTGGAACTGTTTTAATTACTAGTATCATCTGGTGCATCCTTGAATGTGCAAAATTTAGCCGAATAATGGAAAAGAAAATTGTAATGAAAACGTGAAAAAGCAGCACTTATTATCGAAATTCAGTGCTATACATTGATCTTGGTCCTTGTTCTGATCTGAAGAATCACTACGCCGAATTCAGGTTTACTTTCCCCTTCCCTTAGGGTTGGTATCCCTTCTCCATTATAAATAAGATATTATTTGTTCGTGGCCTTTTTTGGCCCTCTTTTGTCACTGTTCTCTTTTTTTTGTGACAAATAATACATTCATTTTAAATAATTTGTATTTATTAGATTTACTTTTATTTCTTATATATTATATGTATATATTATTTTTATTTGTACATTATATACTGTTTATGCATAATAATATATTATTGTGCATAATTTTTTTCACTGTTTCCTTCATCTAAAATCCCTTCCTTTAGTATGGCTTAATCGGCTAAATACAACTTTTAAGTTAAGCAATCTATTCAGTTGTCAGTAAACTGCAAATCAGATTCTAGGGTTTCGGAGAACATGATGGGAACAGCAACGCCATACTTATTTATAGTAGTTTTGTTTGTTCAGTTTTATTTTTTGATTGTTCGTAATTGTTTTCATTTTAAGTTGGTATGGTACATAAGGTAACCTTTGTTCGTTTTAAGGTTTAAATCTGTTCTTCAATTTTCTGGAAAAAACTGTATTTCTTTCAATTTAATATGTGCTCCTTTTTTTATTTACATAATATTTGTATCTAGTAGTAGTTGTATTTTTTCTGTAATAATGCTTATTAACAATAGCTAATAGACAAGACCGTATCTAGGGAAGCGGGTTGACCCCCCCCCCTCCTCCCTGAAATTTTGTTCGGCCCGTAAAAACGTAACAAAAATACATTTAAACAAATTTTTCATGTCTTTATTTTTTACTTTTTTTGTACCCCTTCCCGAAAAACGTGTCTATCTCTCACTATTTTATATTTGAAAGAAATTGCCTGGAAAGGATCCAAAGCCTGATACAGATTAGTTCTGTATTTCATCCAGATTTTAAAGGTATTTTTCATTTGTGTGCCAAGGGGCCAATATGGGGCACAAAAGATGTACGAACGGTCTTGTATTTTTTTTCTATACTGTCCTCAATCGTTTCGGTGAGTGTCCTTTTGCAATGCTTAAAGGAAAAAAAGAGCTCAGTTCGCATCTGGGTTACATACTACATACCTGACCAATGTTGCCTATATGTTGCAATTGTCCCGTTTTTGGTATAATTTTGAAGTCTTAGTTGTACCACCAAACGGTATATTTGGGCATTTTGTTGGACAATCCAAAATTTCTGGTGCATTTTGTTTAAGTTGGCCTGGTCACGGATGACTGTCAGTTTTACTAATCTCGCCCAGTCACCTTTTAGAGACGTAAGCCAAAACGAAAGGATGTCCATCAGATTTAACCAGGACACAAAAAGAAATATACAAATTTTAAGAATCTATGTACGAGAAAAGAGCGTTCCAAATTAGTTTTTTAAAGAAGATGGAGAGGGGAAACAGCTTGCTTTTCAGTTTATTCTACCATAAAAAATAATTTGTGATAAAAGTTCGTTCGTATAGCGGACACAATTTGCTTCGAAGCATTGACAACGCCGGACCTGATCTGCTATAATGTTTCGATTTCAGGATATGAACGAACCAGCCAATTTTTACAATGGAGCTAAAGAAGGATGCCCTGATAATTCATTAGAAAACCCCCCTTATACTCCAAGGGTTGTCGACGGGCATTTGCAGCACAAGACGCTATGCATGTCTGCACAGCAGTATGCAGGTAATTATTCGCAACAATTTGGGGTAAGTCCAGGCTGTTAAAATGCAAGCTGTAAAATTACTTAGATTTGGGAGGCAAATGAAGCGTGGAGAGCCTCTTTGTTCTACCTTTGTCTAATAATTATAGCTTATGATAGACTCCTTGGCTCGTATTTAAATAAGATTTCAATAAGATTGCCTATTGCTTTTACATAAGGAAGATTTGTGAGAAATCCATGTAGAAAAAACTTCGAAATGAAGCCAAGTTCTGAGATGAGTCGACTTTCATTTCGGTAGCCGGATTTTAGCGTATAAGGGGAAAACAACTACATTGGGGACTGTTTTATGCCTATTTTTGAAGCACAATTGAAATGTTTCTTTCTTTGTCCAGTCGTGTCCTGTTTGAATAATGAAAAGGCAAATATTTGTCCACAGGTAAAAAAAAAAATAAATACAAATTTAGAGGTGAAAGAAAAAATTGCCTTATTTGAGATTGTTTTTGTCATAGAGATTCTCTAAATTTCTTGACTTGGCGCCATGGTACGTAGCTTTAGTGGTTAAATAATAATAATAATAAAAAAAATTCGGATGTTGCAATTTCCCCATGTTTGAACTCCTTGTAATTTAAAAACAGCATAGAGAATTTTTTAAACTAGACTAGAAAATTCTCAATTCTAAAAGCTACTGTTTGCCTTTCTTCATCTTTTTGTAAGAAATTTTATGGGCACGGATAAGCTACTTAATTAGTTTCACTTTTGACTTCAAATCCGTAGAAAACAAAAATTATATAACCTAAACTTTTCATGGGGTAGTGAAAATCACGAGAACCAGCAATTCCAAAGTAAACTTGTCTCAACGATAAGTTTCGTTTTGGTTTTGCCTGAAGTTTCAACAAACAAAATTGCTGTATTCATACGAAAATTATTTCTATGAACTAACTTAGTTTCAAAACTCAATCTTCCAAGAAAAAAACAATTGACCTGACAAAAAATTTGAGGCCCTGTCAAGATTAGAGTACAGAGTTTAATATCGAGAGAAACTTCAAGGAGTTAGTTATATGGTAAAACACAACAAGAAAGCTTCGAAATATCGAGAGAAACTTTAAAGGATTAATTTTATGGTAAAAAAAAAAAACACAACAAGAAAAACTCTAAAATATTCAGAAGAAGTTGAAAGATCCCCTGGTAAAAACACAACAAGAACAACTTCAAAATATTGAGAAAAACTTCAAATAGTTAACTACATGGTAAAAAAAAAAAACACAACAAGAAAGCTTCGAAAGATCGAGAGAAACTTTAAGAATTATTTGCATGGTAAAAAAAAAACACAACAAAAAAAACTAAATTATTTAGAGGAAGTTCAGAGATCCCTTGGTAAAAACACAACAAGAAAAACTTCAAAATATTGAGAGAAACTTCAAATAGTTTATTACATGGTAAAAAACACAACAAGGTGTTTGTTTCGAGTATTTTTGATTAAGAATTTTGCGTAATTATTATTAGTAGTATTGCTACAGGGATCGTGGCTTCTTACAAATCTTTTTAGATATTCTGACTTTTTTAATCCAATTCATGTCTGAAAATAGCGATAGACAACGAAGAAATTACGTTCAGAAGATATATTTGGGGATATTATGTTAATTAAATGTATTTCTAAATTAGGTGAAAGTGTTTAATTTAAATTAATGCTCGTTTATTTATTCGTTTAAATTAAGTTTACTGAATTTTTTTTTCAGTGTTACATCCCTTGTAGTGCGCAACTTTACTGGAGAAGCCGGCCATGTTTAACCTTTAGTTTAACCCAGTGTATCTTTTTTACAATATTGAGTTGCGATTCCCTGGTCAATATTACCATTAACTCCCAGTTAGTGAATTCTCAATTTGGTTCATACTACTTCTAAGTTAATTCTACCTACCTAAAAATAACTTTGATTTCATAATGTGTGCTAAAAGTTTCTTGTTTCCTCTTAAATATGTAATTTTACCGCATTCATACATTTGTAACTTGTAGTGAAAGGACATAATTGTATCCTTGTATTCGTTAGTTTCAAGTTTATCTTTCAACGAGCTAGAATTATGATTTTACTCTGTTTTTCTTAGAAAATTATCTAATCTTGCTAAATAAAGGAAAGAAACCAGCGTCGCAAATTCACCGAAATGTAGTGCGCAACTTTACTGGAGAAGCCGGCCATGTTTAACCTTTAGTTTAACCCAGTGTATCTTTTTTACAATATTGAGTTGCGATTCCCTGGTCAATATTACCATTAACTCCCAGTTAGTGAATTCTCAATTTGGTTCATACTACTTCTAAGTTAATTCTACCTACCTAAAAATAACTTTGATTTCATAATGTGTGCTAAAAGTTTCTTGTTTCCTCTTAAATATGTAATTTTACCGCATTCATACATTTGTAACTTGTAGTGAAAGGACATAATTGTATCCTTGTATTCGTTAGTTTCAAGTTTATCTTTCAACGAGCTAGAATTATGATTTTACTCTGTTTTTCTTAGAAAATTATCTAATCTTGATAAATAAAGGAAAGAAACCAGCGTCGCAAATTCACCGAAATGTAGGGGGGGGGGCAAAATGTTTTTTAATCTAGGAGGGGTCTATTTTTCTTATATTTAGTTTACTTACGGGAAAAGAGTGTCTTTCCGTGAAAATAATACAGAAGTTTTCTTCGAAATATAGGGGAGAGGGCAGAACTTTAGGAGAGTAGGGTTCAGAAGTCTACGGGAGTTGTGCGTAGAGCTCTAGGGAGGACGAGAAAAAACAATTGCCTAACAAAATCTAAAGTTAGTTAGAAAGTCCTAATCCTAGAAATTCACGGAAATATAGGAGGGTGGCAAAATGTCTTCTTTAAATCTAGAAGGGGGTTATTTTTTTCCTTCGAAATTAAACAGGAAATGAGCGTCTTTCAATGGAAACACCGTGTTTATTGATATAGCTGAAGAAAAATTGAATGGTATAATTTACCTATAGCATATCACCAATAAATTGATGGTAGTATGAATCTTCTTGTATCAAAAAGCAATTTAATTTACAGTTGTATTTCAGAGTTCAAAGCGTCATCATCTAAATCGGATACTGCTTGGACATTATTAATTCAGTAAGTTTTATGTGAAGAGAAAAAAAAAATTCGCAATAGGGATTATAGTGACGTATAATCCCTACTTACTGACCTACATGTTGAAGATATTGCACGGACATTATCTCACACTGAAAATAACGAATTCAGTTACTTTGTAAAGGATTATTTTGAAACTAATTTAATCGGATGTTAGCTGGTTGACAGCATGGTGAGTAATCAACTGATTTGATTCTGGACTTCGGCTAATTGTCTATATTTGCTGGTTATACCATTATGACGGAATATGTACATTCGTCGGTGTTGAATTTCGTGCAATCTAATCTTAAAGAAGGAGTAAATGATGAAATTATTGCTAACCATGCTGTTGGTTTTTTCAATGAGAAGTCTATTATGGCGGCTAAAATAGAACTCTGGTCTCGTGTTTACGAGGGTGAACGTGTGCAAAGACGCCAAGGCGATCAAACTAATTACCGTCGCATTAAGGACATGATGGAAATCTTCCAGAACTGCGACAGCGAAAATTTGTCTTTGCCTACATACGTGATTATTTTGCCTACCGAGGTTCCTGTTATTCCTGCTGTGGCTTATTCTAGCTTCGCCTCAAAGCTAGTAAACATTGATTCGGAACTTAAGCAAATTCGTGAGAAGATTTCGTCGTATGATTTTAAATTTCCCCCTCTTAGCAGCCCTGGCCCTCAGTCATTGAATCACGATCTGACGACCTTTGTTATTTCTAAAGTCCCGTCGGAATTAAATAATCCTGCCAAGCGTTGCGAAATAATAGACTCTATTCCAGGTCATGAATGTATTCATAGCATTAAGCCTTCTGGCGATAAGCTAGTGGTACGAATTGACCAAATTGCTGCAAGGAACTTTTGCAATGAGAGATCCGTTCCGTCTGCAATGAGAGATTGTGACGTCAAAGTAAAAGAAACGAAACATATTGGAATCATTAAAGGTGTACCGACCAATTTTGATGAGGGGATGTTAATTGATAGTGGCAATATTACTCATGCGAAACGAATAGGCAATTCTTTGGCTGTTAAAGTATTTTTTGAAAACGCTGTTGCGCTCGCTAATGCACTTCGACTTGGTATAAAGATTGGGTATGAGATATATCGAGTTTACGAATTCCAACGCCCACCCATATGCTGTTATAATTGCCAATCAGCAAAAAAGAAAAATGCTGCTCCCGTTGCGCAGGGCAACATGAATCCTCGCCTGATTCTCCGTGTCAGGCTGCACCAAAATGTGCGAACTGTCAAGGCAATCATGTGTCATTCTCAATGAAATGCCGAATTCTTCGTGAACTTCTGTCGAAACGATCGTCCTATACAAGAAAATGAGTGCTAAGACTAACTTCACTATATGTTCGTTCGATATTAACGGTACTAAGGATAAAGATGTTTCTTTAGATCAGAAATTAGAAAATTTTTATGTTTATTCCTCCAGGAACATCTCCTACCCTTAGTGAGCTTAAACTCCCTACGGAGAAGTAACGAACACTTAGTTTTTTCTAAAAGTGCACGCAAAACCTCTGGCAGACCATCAGCTGGCATAGCATGTTTAATAAAAAAGACGCTGTTTCCACCACCCCCTTTACGTTATCACGAGAGTGATTGTTATATTGCTATCCGTCTTGCCAACCTTGTCCTCATTAGTGTTTATCTCCCCTGTGACCAGAAATCCCTCCGAAGTTTAACTAAATTTACAAAATCTTGCGCATTAATAAAATGTCTTTTGAATGGCATTGAGAGTAATGGACTGGATTGGTTATTAATCGGTGATCTGAACTGTAACATTAACTCTTCATCAGTGCGGACTGAGCTTCTCTTAGATTCCCTACCGAATAGTTACAAAATTTTGAAGAAAGATGCTTCCCATTCCTATATCCGTAATAGTGGCTCACTTTTGGACATTGACCATTATATCGTTTCTTCTGGTCTCATCTTTGGCGAAGTCCATGTTGATCAGGATGAGCGTGATTATGACCATCTCCCCCTATCTCTCACCGTTACCCTTAATGCTACTGCTGAAAAGAACCTTCGTCCTAATTCTAGGAAGTGGATTTCTAAAAGAGAATGGAACAAAGCTGACTGGCCTCTTTATTTTTCCACACTTGTTAGCCTTCTATCAACGATTAAAGTCCCTTTTAATCTGTTGTGTACAAGCGTTGGGTCCCCACAAGCCAGAATTCAGCTTAATATTTATTATAGCCACATTGTATCGCGCTTAAAGAGGTTTGAAGAGGTAGCTGTTCCCCTATGTTGCTTTCGAGCACAAACAAGTTCAATTTGGAAGAATGACCCAGAGCTCAAGACAATAAAAAATCGGGCTAAATTGTGGCTAAAAATTTTGATAGCTTGCAGCTGCCTTTTAAGGGGTAATGTTTTCGATATTAAACAAAGAATAAAGCTTGATTTTAAACACTATCTTCGAAAAATTAGGTATAATGGTGCCGAATTTCCTAAGACTCCTAGCCAGTGGAAAAAAGTGATTAATGTCGCGAAGTTCGATAGATTGCCTACGGCCGACCGAATCCCTAATGTATCATGGATCAATCATTATAGTAATATTTTCGATACAGTGATATATGCGGTTCATTTTCGTTTTGCCAAGCTCTGTTCTAGCCTGTTGCCTAAGAAAATCATTCAAGGTCATGTACCTCCCGTTTGTGTTGTCCGTGTCAAAAGAAGTGTAGAGAGACTTAAATCGAAATCTTATGATATAGACGGCATCAGTGCTTTTCACCTCAATACCGAATCGGAGAAATTAGTTTATCACTTGCAATTACTTTTTCAGTTGTGTTTATGCTCTTCTTTAGTCCCTGATTCTTTTTTAGTTGGTAACATTACGTCAATTTTGAAACGTGGTAAGGATCCAACTAGTTGCGCTTCGTACAGGCCTATTACGGTTGCTTGTACTTTAAGTAAAGTATTTGAATATGTTTTACTCCCTGATCTCCTGTGTAATGTAGATTATATGTCTAATCAGTTTGGCTTCAAGCCGTATATAGGATGCCAACATGCTCATCGTGCTATAGTTTCGCTATTGCTTGAAGCGCATAAAAATGGTTTTGAGGTTCATTTTTGTGCACTCGATGTTACAAAAGCTTTTGATTCAATATGCCATAGCCAACTTTGGTATTCTTTACTCCAACTTGGTGCAAATGTGTCTATTATATCAACTCTTCGTTTTTGGTATGCTAATTCATATGTTCGACTCAAGTCAGGTGACACCTACGTTGGTAATATCCCCATCCGTTTTGGTATTAGGCAAGGAGGAGTCTTATCCCCTTATCTTTTTAATGCTTGTCTTTATTCTGTTTTGCCACGTATTAATCCATCATGTTTTTTAGGCCTAACTAATATTTCGTATATTGCATATGCAGATGATTTACTTTTGATCAGCCGCACTAAATCTAGCCTAGTTAAGTCGACTCAGCTTGTTTCTAAGTCTTTTGAGGAAATTGGCCTGAAACTTAATACTGAAAAATGTGAATATTTAGTTTTTAATGCTAAGCATCAAAGTAGTGATCTTGATTGTGGTTATTTTTCAGTTAAGCTCGTTTCTTCGATTCGGTGGCTTGGTATTAGTATTTGTTCATCTTTATCGGCTTTTCGATCTTGTGGGCTTAATGATATTAAAAGTAAGCTTAAAATTGGGTACGCGAAAATTGTCCCGAACCGAGGCAGATTTTCACGAAAGGCTTTATCCAGACTTTACTCTACATATTGCGATCATTCTATATTGTTTCTTTCCGGTTTGCGCCCGTTTTTTAATAATCAAGATTTGCAAGGTATAAGAGTTCTGTATTTTCGTTGTTGTAAATATCTAATGTGTCTGCCGCGTTCTTATAGAAATCAGAAGATTATCAGAAAGTTTTGTGCGACTGATATTATTTTTGTTTATAAAAAAAACTCTATGCTAGATTAGGTGCTGAGGCCTGTCGACGCTTGGGTCCTTACCACCCTTTGATTAGACTGTATTAATTGTATTGTTTATGTTATCTTGTTTTTCTTTCCTTAATGTTTTTACTCTGCTTAAATTGTCAAAACAAGCGGGTAACAAATAAATTATTATTAATTATTATATCATTCAACGTAAGATATAGGGCATAAACTGTGGCTTAACATGCCGCCATTGTTACGTGCAAAGGTCGTATGTTTTTGTAAATACCACAGAATTGTGAAAATGTGAGTGATAGGCATTGTGTGGGTGTGTACATATATAAATGTGTTCATGTATAACTGATAAGTATTGCACATGTGCCAATGTTGAACAACAATTTCCAGCTTTCTCAGACATGGGTGCTAAGGGCTAAAATAATTTATACCCTTTGGTATTTTAACTCTAAATTTATATTCTAGGTGCCCATTATGACGTCCACAATCTCTATGGATTTACAGAAACAATAGCTACAAACTTCGCTTTAACTGAAGTTTTGAAAAGAAGACCTTTTATTATATCGAGGTCAACATACCCGGGTCAAGGACATTTTGGTGGACACTGGACTGGAGATGTTAGATCGGACTGGGGTGATATGAAAAAGTCCATAAGTGGTAAGTCTTAGTGTTTTATGTTTGATGCGTCACTTTTTATTAGCCAAGGTCAAAGGTGTATTTCCGAAGTTTCGAAGTCTTTAAACGGTATATTTGATGTGAATTATTGTTAGTTTCAACTTCGTCAAAGCATTTAAGTGGTGAATTTAATTTTCGGTGGGTATCATTTTCAATTTCAATTTTGTCAAATGTCAAAAGTCTATCTTCAAATGGTTAAAGTGTTCAATCTATCAATTGGCAAATTTAAGCTTTTATGCAATTATCGTGTACTATTGCCAGTTAATAGATTTTTCATACTAAATACTGCTTAAAACGTGCTTAGTCAATACGTTGCCATTAAAAATAGAATTTGAGAAGTTAAGAGTTTGAAAAGTAGAAGTTAAGTCGTTTAAAGTTGAAGGGACTTTAAAAGACATTGTTTGAAGACATTGTTTAAAAAATTAGTCTGGATTTTTCCTTCACTCCTTATAAAAGTAATTTAAACTAACTCCATCTGATCTCCTTGGAGAACAAATGTTTTTTGCGCAAATGTCTGCGGTCTAATTAGGTTCTTTCTCTTTACCAAAGACTTCTTGCCAACTAAGTGTTATGTTATACCAGTTCCTAAATTTTAAAACTATACCAGTCAAAAAAAAAAAAAAAAAAAAAAAAAAAAAAGGTCTGAAATGTATTTTGTCTGCCTCCCCTTTTCAAACAGAAAATTTTACTTTGCATCCCTGAAAATTAATTCCTTAAAACTTTTAATAGTAATTAGGCAAAGAGATATATGTATTAACGTTCCTATTTTTTCATAAAATGATGTAAAGAAAGGCGTTAATCAGAAACATCGGTATTTAAAATTATGAAACTAGTAGTTAAACTCGAACAGAAAGGTGAGATAAAAAAAAAGTTTAAACATTTATAAGTCGTTTTTGAGAAGGATGAACTTGGTGTGCTACCAACAATTTAGTAATCTACTCAATTTGATAATTTTCTAATATTAATTTACTCAATCTTTTCAAATAAATTTACAACTAAATACAAAAATCAACTACAACATAATCTCCCCTTCGAGGTTCAGGATCAAGGGAGAAAAAAAATACCAACAAAAAAATATAAATAAATTCCATCCTTAACAATCTTCGGAATCACAAGCTAGGCAGAGGAATAGCGCATGATTCCACCAATATGATTAAACATCCAACCAAGAAAAGAAATTCATCAACTCCAAGAAAAACTGGGGAAAACTTAACTAGAACTATTAACTTAACTATTACTAGAACTTAACTTAACTAACTTAACTTAATTATTAACTAGAAATTCTCTAACATATTTTTGAAGATACCAAACGAGTGCAGACTCTGGAAGCGTGTTGTAGTATGATATTTTATTATATTGCAAGCTGTCAGAGGGTTGAAGTCATCTTCAACCATTTAGTATGAGGAGTATGTAAGCTGTTGGAAGTGCAGGGATGATCAGTTGATTGATCAGAAATAAAACATATTAGTACATAGGGCAGCAGGAAGAGGATCATGAAACTTAAAAAAAAAAGTGGAAGAACCACAAGATAGAAAAGGAAGAGATTTCAAATCAAGCAAGGGTTTAAGTAAGGATTGGCTAGTGTCCGTTATTAGAATCTTTTTGCTTTATCATAAAGTTTTGAAAGTGGCCTCCGTGACGAGGGAAAAGTTGACATCCAATTAACAGATCAATATAAAACATAAGACTGAACTGGGCAGCAAAATAGGATCATAAGAATTGACCTCGGAAATATGTGTTTGAGATTTTAAGGATCCCGAGACTCTTGAAGGCTTTCATTTTGATCAGGTTAGTGTTATGCTTAAAAGAAAGATTTTCATTAAGCAATTTCTTTCCATCACTTGAGGTGAGGTAATTAATATCAAACCACTGAATAACGTTCAGAAAGGGCTATCATCTTTGAACAGAGTTCTAGATCAGACTCAACTCTACCAGCTGTGCCAAGAGGTCGCTATTTTGACGCAACAGAACTGTTCTTTATGCGTCAAGAGTTCTTTCATCAGTAAAAGCAATAAGTATATCCGTAAATCACGAACTCCTGTCACAGTTATTCACAGATGCTGGTTTACAAAGACGATAGCAAGTGGTAGGTTTTAAATTATTAATCGCATTTATGAGAATATTAATGTAGATTAAAAAGAGTATCGGTCCAATCACAGATGATTGCGGGACGCCAAACACTATTTCAGAAGGGTTAGAAAAGAGCGGATCAACTGAGATGACTCGACCTGATAAATATGGTAGAAATCGAGAATAAGCACTCCCTCATATGCCAATTTGGGATAGTTTCTAAAGAAGAATCTGGTGTGTTATGGCTTTTCGATACCTATCTCGTCCATTAAAGCTTTTTTAGTTTGTGCGGTCCAACTATTCAAAACTGATTGAGTGGTCTTGCCATGACTTGTCTAGCTCTGATAAGAGGTCCGAATAAATGACAGAAAACTAAAAGCTGATTCCTACTTTACCAGATGTCTTAGAAAAAACATTTAACTTCTCCTGTTTTGTTCCAGAGATAGAGATATTCGAATTTAAAGAAACTTGCATCATTATAAAACATAATTTTTTCATTATTATTATATTATAATCTTTTATTATTATTATATTTTTATTATTATATAATGGAACAGAATTTCCTTTTTATAGTTCAGGAAGGGGCAGTCCCAAAAAATATTCTCGAATACCTGCTTGAAAAACATTAAAAATCAGCTCAAAAGAAGTGTCATTGAATAATTTGACGCCTTTGGAAGTTTTCTGTTGTGCTAACTGCTGTCTTGGCGAATACAGGATGCACGTTATTTATGCTGTTATTGGTAATACGCATTATTACATTGATTAGACAGCATTTTGCTTTACAAATAGTTATAGATTATACGTTTTCTTTGTTTTAAACTAGCCTCTTGTTAGCTTTTCAAACTATTGACACGTTTAAGATTTCCTTTCAATTTTTACCAAAATTGACGCGGAAGCTCCCTATGGTATTGCTTAAATTACTAATGGGCCAATTGTCTTTGAGACTGTCAGCCGACGCAGATGCTCGCAAAATAGGACTTATAGTATCGAACGTCCTTAATGAGTCGGATGTTTTTCGTACATCAAGAAAACAAGCAGCAGGTATCAAACTGGAGATAAGAGCTGAATGTAAATGATTCAAAAGAGTTGGACATATATCCTCAGTTAAGTGCCTTTCCCTAAAACCAAACTTAAAAATGACAAAAAAAAATGTTTAGAATTAAGAAAATCAAGAAGTCGAGAAAGCATAGCTTTTTCAAAAATTTTACTAAACATTGATAAGAGAGATACGGGACGATAACTCGCAGGATTATTCCATGAACTACCTTAAAAAGATATAAATAAAATGAGCACGCTTTAAAGCACTTGGGGAAACACCATTTCCAAAAAAAAAAAAAGATTGACAAGCCTCGTGACAGCAGAAACTATGACAGGAAGAATGAACTTGACAACCTTAGTTGGAATACGGTCTGGGCCAGAAAATAAAGAACCTCTTTTAAATCATTGACAATTCTGGCTATATTACCTTCAGACATAAGCTCCAAAGCTATTGATTTAAGATAAGGTGGTCCAAGATAAGACCTAAAATCAGGTAGAGAAGAAGAAGGCTTACAGAAGAAGGCTGTAGTTTTCTCGATATTAGCAAAATAAGAAGTAAACATACCTTGAACTTCTAGCTTATCATCTACGATGATTGGCCTGTCGATCAAAATACCTGAAGGGACATAAGGAGGCAGATGAGGTGGTCAGATAACAGGATTGATTACTTGCCATGTTTTCCTAATATATTACCGCACGTAGAGAATTTATTATAATAAAATGACGTTATAGCCTTCTAGCAAAGTGAATTGTAAACTCTTCTGTAAGCTTTGAAAAATTGAAATTGAGTATCGCCCGAAGACATCTAGAGGACATCTAAGCCTCCGAAGAAAATTGTCTTGCTCCAGTAAGTGTGGAGTCCTGAGTTAATCCTAGGATTCAAACGGATTGTTCTTTTCGATTGCGGATCTGACTGGAATGCATCTAGAAGGTGTCCAAGATAATTTATTTCAAAGAATCTTAAATCGAATTAAAAACAGAATCAAAATTAGATTAAGATTTAAAACCACTCCACGAATCACCCGCCGACGACAACCTGAAGAGTTAGCTCCTCATCATTAAATTTCAAAGAAGAGTAACCAGCTTCTTGTTGCTTCCTAGGCAAGGAATAAGAGAAATCATACATGATAAAAACAGGAAAATGATTTGAGATATCACTTATCAATACAGGATTATGCACCAATGTCAAAAAAACTATCAAGCAAAGAAGCAGTGGGGCTAGTTATGCGAGTTGAATGCGTGGAGAAAGTAATATGAAACAGGCAAGCATAGCTGAAAGAAAATCCAAGGACAAGGATTTCCTCTGATCACACAAATTAATGTTGAAGTCATCCATAATGACAAGCTCTCATGAACGATGTTGATTGCTTCCAAAACATCATCTCAAATCTGAAGGAAAGAGGGAACAGACCCACGGGGAGACCGGTCTTTATTATTACAACTGTTGATAATTCATGCAATTTTGTGCGGTTATAGTTACTTCGTCTGTGTATTATAATTTATATTACCGCTAAATTAAGTAAGTCAAATTAGTAACGCAAATAATCATTGATTCCAAAAATTGGTCGCTATACCAATTACCTATAATCTATGTAATTACTATAATCTTATAAATTACTGTAGTCTAATCACTAGAATTACCTGTAATCTTATAACCTGTTTAAGTACTTGATTTCTATGTAATTACCTTAAATTGCAGCTTAGAGCAATCTAAGGATTTATCCTTGTGAAGCTCCAGATTTGATGATCCATAAGTTGTTTTCAGTACTGTTTAATTGAATTTAGTGCTTGTTGATAACCGAAATAAAATCTTTTTTATTTCCTATCGTCTTGAAATTTTGCACAGCCAAGAAAAGAGATATATGCCAGAATTCTCCCATTCTATTACTTACGTCCCCGATTTTCCCTATGTGTTTTTTTTTTCTAGCCATTTTGAATTTTAACATGTTTGGTATTCCCATGGTTGGTGCTGATATTTGTGGTTTTGTACAAAACACTACGGCTGATTTATGTACGAGATGGATGGAACTCGGCGCTTTCTATCCCTTTTCAAGGAATCATAATTCGGATGATACTATAGTAAGTAAATTCGTCTTGCATTTAATTCTAATGTATGTGATTTCTGTATGTATATTCATGCATACAGATATCTGTTTAAAGAAAATAAATATTTCTGCTGGATTACCCCCCCCCCCCACTTTTAATGACAAATTTAGAGAATTATAGATGAATTTAATTACAAAGTGACTTTTTGTGCACATAAACTTCCAAAAAGGAGGAGGAGTTCAAACAACTAGATTATATAGTATTTGTAAAGATTTTTAAATTTTTCTGTCAAAATGACCGTTATCAAATCTTCAAATGTAGATTGTCATTTTAGTCAACTCTTTTCTGGCTGTAAAGTTGCTACACGTTTAATATGTGAGGTAGGAATATGATTAATATATTTGAGAGTTTCTTAAGCTTTTTAAACGATTCCCTTAACAAAGTAGAATATTATTCGGGAAAAGAAAGAGCCATGGTGCCTCTATCCAGGGAACAATGAAACTGAAGAGAGCCAGTTGTAGTATTCTGAGGATGTGTCGCTATTGTCCGTATTGTCGTGTATTGCTATTGCGTATTTCTTGATTTTCCTTTTATACAAATCTCAATTTCGAAATTTGAAGTTTAGTCAGTTTTTTACTCTGTATGTAACCAGTTGAGACGTCATTGGGATGAAAAATGAAGAGACGACAATAAGCAGCGGTTTTTTGTTAATCTAAATAGATGCATCCCAACCAAAACGATGTGAAAATGTAACGTTATGTTTGGCTAGTGTATTTGGGATCTATGAAGAAACATCGAATTTGGAATTGAAAATTGAGCCCCTATAAGAGGAGAGAAAATTTGTGGCTATCTGTTATTATTATCTTTTTTATTCTATTTACCTAGACTCATTCGTAGGTCTAATGCAGCCCGTATGCAAGGCCTTTTTGAAAACCAGGCAGTGATGGTACTTGCAGCCTGCCAAAGCAATTTTTCACCTTTGTTGAGGGGTAAGATGAGCAACATTAGCTTGTTTTTAATGACTTCAGCTGTTCAGACTTGGGGTTAAAGTCCTACCTGTCGTGCCCTCTCACCTAGTCAATCTTTTGTCTTGTTGCCGACTGGATGTTTCTGATCGGATGTTTGCATAAACATTTATTTCTCGAGTGTTGGAGGGGTTATGAAAAAAAGAGAAAATGGGAATGAATTGTTCTTAGTTACTTTGAAAAAAAAAGACATTTATAGCAATAAATCAGTGAACAATATTTTGATGTTGGTATTTCCCTTGTAGGATCAGGATCCTGTAGCTCTTGGACCTGACGTTGTTGAAGCTGCCAAGAACTCTCTACTGATAAGATATAGTTTGCTACCTTATTTATATACTTTGTTCTGGAGAGCAAATCAGTATGGAGAAACAGTCGCGCGGCCTCTCTTCTTCGAATTTCCAGGTTTGGGTCTATGAAATTCTATTCCATGAAAATATTGATGATACGTCCTATATATTATGTAAGAGTATATCTTTATATTATACAAAAATTATGAGATCCCGGCTCCAGCCATCTACTGTCACTGTAAGGAGCCATCCGCTCTGTGCTCCAGATTAACTCAATGAGACCAGACTTGTCAATTAAAATATCAGCCAAAAATTAATCTAGAAAAACGGGTTTTAATTTCAACGAAGCAGTAAACAAAAAATAAATGCAAAACAACATTTTAAATAAAAAAAATATTCTGTATATTTCGGTCCCATGTCCGGGAGCCTTTCTCAGCGGAAAAAAGGAAAGAATGAAAAAAAAAATTTGCTTCTAGAAAATAAAACGCAAAAAAATAACAAGTAATCACGAAGAAAAAAAAATACAAGAACAACTCACATTAGAAACAAACTTCCAGTACTGATGTTACAACATTAGAATGAAACCAAAGCGAATGTCAATAGTGAAACCATGGGTTTCACTCCTCTCAACAACCCCTTCAGTGTATAAAAAAAAGAAAAAAAGTCAATTTTCAAAAATTCTTTTGAACATGTTTTATGATTATCTAGGGAAAGATTAAACCAAAATTTGACTTTTCCCAGACCCTGATGGAATTATTTAAGCAAAAGAGTGGTAACCAAAGAACAAAAGGAAATCCTTGAGAAAGGTATAAAATTCAGACTAAATCCTAAAAAAGTACCAATAGAAGAACTAACTTCAAAGATTAAGACAGGGTTTCATAAGTTTTCGATAGATGTTAATAATGTAGAGGATTTAAGACTGTGGGTCGTGAGTATTTTGAATTTTTTTATAATTTTCAAGAAAACCTTAAGGTCAAAGATATAAAAGTTTTAAAAGATTTTAAAAAAATGAAATAGAAAATAAGTTGTTTTGCTTTTATTTTTTATTCACTGCTTTGTTGGAATTAAATCCCGTTTTTCTTGATCAATTGTTTGTAAACTGAAAAGCATAGTGCGGTCTTTACAATATCAGCCACTCTCAAACCTTTGTAAAAAACAATAGAACTTCCCCATATTGAACAATTAGGTTAACTATATTTAATCAATCAGATATATTTATATTTAATCATTTTATATCACCCTTACCCTTTTCATTTGGATCTGAAGTATCTCCAATTAAGTGCATATTTTAGGTTTTAAATATTATGGACTTCTATGGGCTTTAGACACTAACCATCATAGCAAATTATTCACCCAATAACCTTAATACGTCCCCTTGCAGTTAGTGTTTAACAATTAAATTCTGTAATTTCTGTCTCAAATGAATTGCTCAGTCAAATCAAGCCTACAAACAATTGTCTATAATAATCTTTCATTTTGTATGAAATACATATATTTTTACAGACCAATGCACCACCATTTTCAAAGAGGAATATACACCAATGCGCCTATCTTACGCATTTGAACATTGTGGTGAATCTGAAGTAGCAGTAATACTTTATAAACAAATTCAATACAGGACTATTATTTGGCATTGAATTAGTTGTACATATATTAGTTTTTTTTCTGGACATGAGTCATTGTCATTAGTTTGTAAACTAAAGGGATCAAATCGTCAGACCGCTCTATGCTATTATTATCATAGATTTTCTTAACAACAACAGTATTGACTCTTATTTATTTTAGAATAGCTACGAACGTAAAGTGAAAGTAACTACTAACGTAACTACAGAATATTCCAGAAAAAATTATGTTATTTTTAAATGTTTAGTGTTCAATGATAGTTAATCTGTTAAATAAAAGCAAAACCTTAAATAGTTACAAAGTAAAGGGTATATCTAAAATATGCCCTGCATTTGCATATGCCAGAGGCATAAGCTTAAAATTAGAAGAAAATCCTCATTTCAGGGTGCGGATTCAGACGCTAATTCCACTCTCTTTCTCCTAATTTTGGGGTACTCCGGACTGGTAAATTCAGAAGAAAAGTCAAGAAAGATAAATATAAAGAGAATGAGGGATAGAGGGAAAGGAAAAAGGTTAAAGTAAAATATCGTTAAAGTAAAATATCGAACAGCATTTGTTTGGAACACCAGAATCATATGGTCTATGAATAATTGATGATTTTTGCTGCAGACTATTAAACAAGTTACTAGTTTTTAAGAAACAGAACCTTTGTTGCGCTAAATCTGGCCAATATCATCAAAATAAAAAAAGATGTGATTATAAAAAATATAAAAATAAAAAAAAGATGTGATTATAAAAAATGCAAAAAATATAAAAATAAAAAAAAGATGTGATTATAAAAAATAAAAAAATAAAAAAAGATGTGATTATAAAAAATATGAAAAATATAAAAATAAAAAAAAGATGTGATTATAAAAAATATAAAAATAAAAAAAAAGATGTGATTATAAAAAATAAAAAAATAAAAAAAGACGTGATTATAAAAAATATGAAAAATATAAAAATAAAAAAAAGATGTGATTCTAAAAAATATAAAAATAAAAAAAGATGTGATTATAAAAAATATAAAAATAAAAAAAAAGATGTAATTATAAAAAATATAAAAATAAAAAAAAAGATGTGATTATAAAAAATATGAAAAATATAAAAATAAAAAAAAGATGTGATTATAAAAAATAAAAAAATAAAAAAAAAGATGTGATTATAAAAGATAAAAAAATAAAAAAAGGACGTGATTATAAAAAATATAAAAATTAAAAAAAAAGATGTGATTATAAGAAATAAAAAAATAAAAAAAAGATGTGGCTTCCTGGCACCCTGCTAACCAGGTTAAAAATTACTGAAGGGACTTTCCTGTTGTGTACAACTGTTCGTTTGATTTCAGCTATCGAGCTTTTAGTGTATTTGTGAATGCAAAATGGTCTTTTTCAAAATGAACGTCGCTTTTAACTGTTCTACACATTTTCTTCACTACGAGGTAAGAAATGAAATATCTTTGTTGGTTACGTATATATTTTTAAAAAGTATCAAAATAGAGAAAGGTTGGGGTAAAATCAAAAGCCCTTTTAGTAATTTGTTTTTTTTTATGAAAATTTTTCTTTATCTAAGATTCAGAGTCTAAATTATTCAACTCAGCATGTTCTATTAATTGGTTCAGTCTGTATTTTTTCATATTTCATTTGGCTCTCAACAAGAATGTTTAGTAAGCTGTTAGATATAGAAAGCTCTATATATACCAAGCTTTTATGTATGTCCCCTTCTCATGCATTAAAGCAGTAAGAAATTGAATTTTTTAAATGAAAACCGGATTTGTCAAGCACACCGGCAGGGCACTGGAACATCATATAGATCTGTTTAATAGTCCATTTTCAAGGAAAGTGCCAAATCTACGTTCTTTTGTAATTTGCAAAACATAATTTTAAAAATAAAATCTATTTTCTATCAACTGAGTAAATTTGTATCTTCAAAATCTATAAAGCTGAGGATTAAAGAGGTTGAAATACCGTCTCGCCTATAAATAATAATCTGGATGTTGCTTATACAGTATCTAAATATAGCCTATAATGCTCAGTGCTTGGTATAGGAGCCGAAAATATTGATACACCTATAACTTGTGAGTTCCATCAAAGCTTTATTGGAATGTAGCCAAAAACTATATGTGGATGATGTAGGGGCCTGAAAAGTCGTTACTTTCTAACTAACTTCCATTCAGAATAGCTATGTTCCGGATTTAGTGAAAATATAAGAATGTAGCTCAAAATTCTTAACAG
Organism: Artemia franciscana; assembly: GCF_032884065.1. Classification (NCBI taxonomy): domain Eukaryota; kingdom Metazoa; phylum Arthropoda; class Branchiopoda; order Anostraca; family Artemiidae; genus Artemia; species Artemia franciscana. The sequence goes on along the minus strand of NC_088882.1, from coordinate 26,415,326 downwards.
GTGGTATATAATTCTGAAGTAGACTACTGTCATGTATATTACAATTCTGAGCATATTCAAAGTATTTTTAAATAGAGTGATAAATTTTCAGTGGGTTCTTTATGAGCTTGAAATACTACCATAAATGTTGCTATCTGAAGGCTGTTAATATCTGTTTAATTATTTCAAAACCCGCCCACCACATCTTGGAAAGGACGGAGTATTAAAGGAAAAACGAAAAAGTAAACAAAAAATGACTTGCTGTATAAACAAAACAACGGCCATGAAACAACAAGAGGGAGCAGAAAAATAATAGGAAAAAAAGAAAGGATTTAAAGCTCACCGTAAAGGGTCATTTTGGCGTGTATAGTTGTATCAAAATAACACACAGCAGCTGAGTAGATCGGATTTATTAATGTACCATCTGTCAACAATCTGCTCAAAACTTCAGAACTGGACTAAATATTAACTTTTCAGCCATATCTTTTGTTTAAAAGCAGTCAAAATATAATTTGTTATCCAGAAATCAAGGCTCATAAGCGATCGGGTGAAGAAATAAATCTAAATTACTACGTGTAGACCTCTAGATATGTGAATATACCCTAAAATAGCCAACGGGTGACATATGAGCCTCAACTACTGCTTGGCCTATGATCGTTCTGCATTAAGCCAGTCTATTCAGTTTCAGATTACAGTTCTCTTTCAGATGACAGATCTACGTATGGTATAGACGTCCAGTTCCTATGGGGTAGCTCCTTAATGATAATTCCTGTCCTGGATCCTTTGGAACAAGTAGTAACTGCCTATTTTCCAAAGGGCCTATGGTATGATTATGAAACATTTAAAATTGTGTCAGAAGGAGAAGAAATCATGGATTTGGAATCTCCTTCCGGAAAGATTCGCCTTGCAATAAGGGGTAATTTTCCTCACCAATTTTAGAAAATGGTTTCCTTTTTTATTTTGATAAAGATACTATATGTATGTATACCATAAATGTGTCCAGGCACGGCGAGCAACACATCTGGAAAAAAAGACATTATTATTAAGAACAGTACCAGGGAACTGAGCTGTTCTCGGTGAAAAGAAAGACAGTTTTTTAATTTATTTTGTAAAACAGCTTTAATTTAGTTTTATCTGGAAAACAATTTTGCGTATTTATACCGACAAATTATTCTATACTATCGACAATCAAATTAAAAATACTTTATACAAACACTCATCTCCAGCAAAATTTATTGTGACTATCCCAAGTATTTACAATGTCATTCGCATGAAAAATGTTTTCAAAATTAAGTAAGGCCCTAAACCAATTTATTTTATAAGCTAGTTTATAGTCATTTAGTAATTTTTTTACCCGCGATAATGAAAACATTGATAAATAGCTTATTACACATAAATCTAATTTTAGTCGTATCTGATAGTTCGTACTTGATTGAACATACCGATGCAGTCTCTTGTTTTATGAGTGTCTTGCTGTAAATTCATCTTGGTTTTCCGAAAGACGGGAGAAATCATAGTTCCATCATTAAAGGAGGTGGAGCAAAATCCCCAGTTTCTCTTCGAAGAATTTGTAATGTCACTTATATGAATTTTTCACACTGGAAAATGGCAGTATGTAAAATTTCAGAAAAATTACTGCGCCCTGGTCAACAAAATACTTACAGAATAGTAGGCATTGATGACGTTATTCATGTCAAAATCCAAAACCTAATAATCATCGCTATCATTTTAATTTGTTTCGTTCGTTTTACCTCGGCTTATCTTTCTTCATTATGAAATACATATCGCTGAACCTTTGTTTTTTTTAACAAAGGTATGGTAGGCTTTGATGAGCTTATGCAAAATCCCAAACCCAATCATCATCGCTATCATTATCAATTTGGCACTTTTTGATTCTCGCTATTAGGTTTATTTTCATTGACCCGCTCATATGTTTGGTGTACCATGTCTAGTAGCCGCGTGTGTCTTTGCTTTTCATTTTCAGTTTTGACTTGCTCACATTCTCGGTGTCGCATGTCTTCTAACGACATGTGTCCTTGCTCTTCATTTTTGACATTCCGCCGCTGTTTTTCTAACCGCGTGTGTATTTTATCTTCAGTTTCGTTTCTGACTCGCTCACGTGCTCGGTGTTGCATGTCTTCTAACTGCGTGTGTCTTTGCTCTTCGTTTTCATTTTTGACACGCCGCCGCTTTTCTTTTAACCGCTTGTGTCGGTTCTCTTCATTTTCATTTTTGACTCACTCACTTGCTCGTTGTCGCAAGTCTTCTACTCGTGCGTGTCTTTGCTCTTCATTTCATTTTTGAAACGCTCTAATTGTCGTTTTTGCAGATCTTCTAACCGCCCGTATCTTATCTCTTAATTTTTCATTTTTGACACGTTTTTGGATTTTGATTACCCCAGAAAATTTAGCAATGGCCTTTGCTTTAGCTACCCGTATTGTTGTTGTCACAATTGATGGTCCAGGTTGTCGATTTTCACATCTTATCACGTTTGATAGTTCAGTGGTTGGTTCCAAAGAATCATCATTTATAGTAACCATAAGTAAAGATTTTCGTTTTTTGGGCCTTCCAACAGACCTTATATTATACAAATAATTGATGCGTTGGAGATTCAACAGTCTTATTTATACTATACATGGCATCGTATAAGAAAATGCCTATATGTTGTCACAAGAAATGGTTATATTATGTACTAACATAGTACATGACGTAATTTGCAAAACAAAAATTAAGGGTCTTGACGAATTTTCTCAGACTTTTGACCTTCCAGATCGTTCTTTTATGCGAGAATATCCCAAGACAAAAATTTTCAAAAAAAAAAATGGAGCTGTTTTCAAGAACATGCATAAATACACAATTATTGCTCACTATATATATATATATATATATATATATATATATATATATATATATATATATATATTATACTAGCTGTCGGTGTGGCGCTTCGCGCCCTCCCCCAACCCCCCGCGCTTAAATCGTTACGCGCCATTGTAGTTGTGTCACTGTGTCCCACCTGTGAATATATATATATATATATATATATATATATATATATATATATATATATATATATATATATATATATATATATATATATATTTATATGTTTTTAACTACGTAAAACTGCGAATATATAACATTCTTTGCTGTCCCATTGTCTGTGCTTGTAAATAGATTGTCAAGTTTACCGACTCTTGAACATGCAACATATAAATAGTCCATGGGAAGACAATCCGTATTCAGACCTATACCGCATTTTTGTTGATGGTGATTGCTAATTGAATATTCCGTGTGTCCCCGTCGTCATTTATATATCCTTCCTTTGCCCTTCCGGCGTCCCTGTTGTAGTTGTGTTCTGGTCGTCATTTGTGTCCCGGTGTCCCAGTCTGTAACGTCATAAAGTCTTCAATGGCTCTGGTGGTGCAGCCAGTTTAGGAAGTTTAACTTTTCCTGAGGCGCAACGCATTCCCATTGTTTCTCCATTAAATTTCAAGGCCTTGCAATAGGGACAAATTTTAGACATAGTCCCGATTTGCACACATCTACTCAAGGTATAATCATCGACTGGGCTGTACATGAATAACAGGCGATAATTTTGACGTTGCTCTTGTGATTCCTCGGCACGCTTTCTTTTGACATTATCTCTTTGAGCCGCAAGCCTGCTTTCACGTCGTTCTTGTGATTCTTCGGCACGCTTTCTTTTGGCATTATCTCTTTGAGCCGCAAGCCTGTTTTCACGTTGTTCTTGTGATTCCTCGGCATGATTGTTTTCGGTAATTTCTCTTTGAGCCTCAAGCCTGTTTTCATGTTGTTCTTGTGGTTCCTTGGCATACTTTCGCGTTGCTCTCGTGGTTCCTCGACACGCCTTCGTTTACGTAAATTCATTTTAAAGGTCAACAATTTCTAATAAACCTTAAACTTTTGGGTTTCTTTTTTAAGGTTTTCGAATTATTTTAATCCATTGTCAAAACATATTGAAATATTTGTGCAATTACCAGTTTTTTACATTTTAAACAATTTAATAAAATTGAAAGAGCCTCAATTTTTTGAACACTTATTATTAAAAAAAAGGATTATTGAATACATGATTAAGATAGAGTGGTAGAGAAAGTGAAAAAGAACTGAAACCTTTTTTTTTATTTTTTTTTAAATGATTGCCATTTTGCTTAGTTTTTTCCTTTTCTTTTCTTTTTTTTCCTTTTCTCAGCTTTTTCTTTTTTTAGTTTTTCTTTTTTTTAGTTTTTTTTAGTTTTTTTCTTTTTTGTTTTTTCCTTTTTTTAGATTTTTGATGTTTTTCAGTTTTTCTGTTATTTTAGTTTTTAGTTTTTATTTTTTTAGTTTCTTCTTTTTTTTAAATTTGTATTCTATTTCAGTTTTTTCCTCTTTTTTTTTAGTTTTTCATTTTTTTAGTTTTTTTAGTTTTTATCCCTTTTTTTTCTTTTTAGTTTTTTAATTTTTTTCCTTTTAAAGTTTTTTTTAGTTTTTTCGTCTTTTTTAGTTTTCTTTTTCTTCTTTATTTTTTAGTTTTTTTCTCCTTTGTTGGTTTTTCTTTTTCAGTTTTTTTTCTTTTTTATTTTTAGTTTTTTCTTTTTGTTTTTCTTTTTTTAGTTTCTTATTTTTTTCAGTTTTTTTCCTTTTTTTATAGAAAATAGTGTAACGGACATACATACAACTTATATATATATATATATATATATATATATATATATATATATATATATATATATATATATATATATATATATATATATATATATATATATATATATATTTATATATATAGTACGGGGAGCCAGGCGACTTCGCCGCGAGGCCCCAGGAACACGGGCATGGCAGGCTTCTATATATGGAGTTTCACTGTAGCTTGCCTTCGAATTATGTATATATTGATAATCATTAATCATTTAATTAATTTTTAAAAAAGAAATATTACTCTAATAATAATGCTTTCTGTTGGTAGTTGTCAGAGATGTCTTAAAAAGAGTGTAGCGTAATCGAGAATTTAGCCTTTTTGTCACCATATTTTACCTACGCTGTAGCTCATTTGCTTTAAGCAATAATTTTTTTTTTTTTATTTGAGACGCTTTGTTTAGTTATCGATAAAATAAGATATTTGAAATCCCCAACTAGCTATATTTTTTAAACTTGTAAATGCTTTCCGCAAAATCTTAATCAGCAACGATATTACAGTGTATGGGGCTGATAGGGGTTATAGCCCCTCACATAGTTAAGATAATTTATGTCGTTTTCAGTTGTGAAGACGTTGCTCTCTGCTTTCATTTGAAAAGAAAAACAGGTTGTAGAAAAACGAAACAATTTTGCACCCTAAAGTACTTTCCAGAATTCGTTAATTAAACAAAAGTTTGGAGTTATAGGGCTGTAGCTACTCATAGTAAAGATAACTTAGGTTTGTTATCAGTTTTGACGAGGTTGCTCTATGCTTTTATATGGAAAAAATAGTTATTTTGCTTATGTTGTTGAATTTAACGGATTTTAATGGTTAAAACCATAATAACCGAATGACGCTCTCAAAGGACAACACCAAATATGCGTTTAATCGGGGTATTATTGGGGCCCGACGTCATAACCTGGATTTTTGCAAGAGAGGTGACCCTGGGGCCTCTCCCGAATCCTAAATTTTATTGAATTTCTGCGCTCTTATTATTCAAATTATCGAATAAAATGTGTTTTTTGGTTTTGATTATTGCTAATGCACTATTTATTTTATTACTATTTATTTATACTATTTGTTATTATTATAATGCACTAATAAACAAGTTTCTGTTACCGGGTTTTCGGTAATGGCGATTTCAATGGTGTAATGGTGTATTTTTCAATCCATTTTCAGTTTCGAGAGGTTTCAGGCTATTTTGAAACTCCCATCAATTTTTTTTTTCAAAATAACGATTTATTATTCAGGAATGCACTAATCAAACAATAATGTGGAGTTCATGGGTTTCTAGTCCTTCATAATTAAAATGATTTATGTTCGTTTTCAGCTTTATCGACGTTGATCTTTCCTTTCATTTAAAAAAAAAATATGTTGAAAAAATTAAAAAAATTTTGCACCCTAATATACTGTACTTCAAAAAAATCCCGCCAAAAGATATTGTAGAGTCGATGGGGCTGTAGCCTCTTATATAAAAATATCAAACTTCGTTTTCAGTTTCGACGAAGTTGCTCTATGGCTTTATTTGAAAAAAAAAGTTTATTTAACTATTGTCTTTTCGTGATTTGAAAAGCACAATCAAAGTAATTCCGTCTTTTAATTTAAACTGTAAATGGTCTAATACTTATAGTGACTAGTCGGCTTACCTTTGTTATATATTTTTTATTGCTTTAAAGGGAAATCGACATCCTATGTTTTTTCTAGGATTTCATTATTATTCTTCCCCTAAATCAAGAATATTCTTGTTGCAGGTGGGAGTATTATCCCAACTCAGTCACCAAACGTGACAACTGCGCGTACACGACTTAGTCCCTTTGAGCTAATAGCTGCATTGGATGAAGAACAAAAAGCCTGTGGTAGCCTCTATTGGGATGATGGAATCTCTATAGGTAGGTCAATGGGACAGGAAGAAAGGGCTAGTATTCTAATTGTGTCTTTTTGGGATCAGTTCGATTGGAAATTATATTGGGTGGAAAAATGGAAATTTTTTACGATGAAATCCGAGAATCATTTCTGGAGCGCTTATTTTGATTTAGGACGTGTTGGAAATGTGGAAAGCTTTGCAACCGTCACCGTCAACTTGCTTTTCATAGCAAGCCCCTTTAGATAGTTTGGAAGAAAACAGTAACCGAGCCTGGACAGCTGAATCTCGATTTCGCTACTCAAATATTACTGAAAGCTTCACATTTGGTTTAAAAAATGTTCTCTGCAGAGTGGGAGATCCCTGTAGATCTTCCTATTATATGAATATAATATGATATTATACTTTTATATACATATATAGTTATATCTAAGGTTTGTGTTCTGTTCGAAACGTGCAATTTTACAAAAGATACTGCTTCCGCCAAAAATGTGACGGATACTCATTAGCAGCGGGTTTATCCAATCTTTGAGCCAGAATTATGGCTCATTTTTACTCATTTTTTTCTCTGAGAATGCTCTGAACCCGTTTCAGATTCAGATTCATTTATTCAAAAATTCATATTCATCAAAATCTTCAACTTGCCCAAATGGAGAGACAAGCTCGACTACTGGGCAAGACATATAAACAAAATTTAACAATCCTCATTGATACAACAAACAAAAAATGAACCACTATTTCATCAATAAAAAAAAAACAGTATCTTTAATGAGAGTATTTAAGGTGGAGTAAGTGGAGTGAGGTCAAAATAAAATAAATAAAAAAAAATTTTACCAACCGTTCTTGCAAGCAGATTCCATTATATAACTTTTTAATCGTCTCTTGAAAGATCCTTTGGGTAACTCAACAAATTTATTTAATGAATATTTGTTGGCTATTGATGGGATCATATACCGGAGGTTGAAACTGGATCTTTCATTTTTCACCAGAGGTAGTTTGTATGGGTTAACACATCTAGTTTTTGATATTTGGACAGTAAATTCTGGTCAAAAAAGAAATTATGTACATGTTGAATCTTAAAAAACCAACTAGATAATAGCAGATGAGATTTCTGTGTAAGAGTCATTATGTCTAGAAACAGGTAAGAAGTACGTGTTTCAGAGTGGATATAGGAAGTTTCAAGATAGGAAATTTTCCCTTTTTGTATTTTTCCATATCTTAAATTTCTGAAATTTTTGGTAGTGAAACACTAAAGTAAATTTTTTAAATATATTGGATGGACAAAGCAAATCTCAGTCTCAACTTTTGAAAAATAGCCAAATTGTCGACTTAAATTGAAACGTCAAAACCGTAGAACTGCAGAAAAATAACAGGTCAAAAACGATAGGAAAAATAACTAAAGCATTATTAAGCTAAATAAAAAAGACTAAAGCATTAGTTCGAAAATATTGGTAGCATTTAAATTTTGGTTATTCCTCAAGGGCTGAAGAAGGTATGTCTAAAACTGCGTAATATTAACATTATATCTATATGCTAATGTTAATTAAATAAGACTTGATTAATTGGCAGGATTTGTCTTCTTTTGCTTTTTCCTCTTCCCCTCCCTTTGCTTTCCTACTTATAATCCTTTACTTTTTCTATTTTTAAGTTGTTATTTCCAAATGCCTGAATCTGGGTATGTTTGTTGTTTTGACGGTACTTCTTTTTTAATTGCAATTTATATTTATTTTAGATTCTTTTATGTCTGGAAAATACAATTATCTCGAGTTTTCTTCATCGGGGTCTGCGCTTGAAATATCTCCCAAAAAAATTGGCTACTTTGATGAACATTTAAAGCTTGGGTCTGTTCGTATACTTGGCATCCAGTCTGATGTTGTAAATGTTTCTCTGAATGGTGGCAAAGTTGATTTTACCTACAGTAAGCCAGATAAGGTAAGGCAAACTTTACTACTCTCAGAAAAAAAGAATATATTATTATCCGTCACCCTGGTGAAGTACCTCTCATTCCTGCCAATCTTATTACGCAGCCGTAATATTCTTATTATTTTAACATTTTTTATTAATATTGTTTTTAATTTAATAATTATTTTAATTAATAAATTTATTATTCTTATGAGCAGCCGTGTAAATTCCTGTTTGTCAGAATTACGCTGTTTATCTGAGTGTGTGAGAACCTTCCTGGCATGAAAAATCGGATGTTCTCCGTCGTCAGTGCATGAGCGTTCGGTCTCTTAGAAACAGTCCTATGCTGCTATTCTAAAAAAAACGCCTACCGATATCATAGGTTCTATTGAGTGCGAAAAGACCTTTGATATTCTGGACGGTCATGACGGTGTCGTAAGTTTGAGACCCAATCCCTTCAAGAAAAGATGAGTAGTTCATACCCGAGATAAAGGCTCAGCCGAGTCTCTCGTTGCCACTGCTACTATTCGGTTTAATCTGTTCTCTCATGTCCTTAATCGAAAAGTATTCGGTATTGTGAGTGACATTCCTGCTTGTGTACTAAAATCCGAGCTCATTAATATGATTCCCCGTTTTGTTGAAACAATGAAAATCGGAAGTTCCGCATCCCTCCTCCTCCAATTTCTTGACCATGGTGCCTTGAATAAAGTTATGAGTGATTGTTTGCGTTGGGGATACAAGCTTTTTGGAATTAGACCTTACCAGAAATTACATCTACCGCTGCTACCGCTGCCAATCGCCGAACCACGTTGTCGGTAATTATCCTTTCTCCCCAACAGACTAGATGTGTTCAATTTGAGTAGCTGGACATTCTAACACACAGGACGATCCATGCACTGCAAGCTCAAATTGTGCTGATTGCGGGGGTGATCACGTTTCCTATAGTTTTGGATGCCCAGTGTAAAAAAAAACTCTGAACAAGGATAAGAATTGATTGCTAGTAACAATAAATTGCGCTTTGCTTTACTTAATATTAACAGAAGCAAAGACAAAGATCTTCTGATTGATTATGATATAGTTTTTCTACAGGAATATTTCCTAACTAAAGCCAATACAGATATTCTTTGATGTTCGACCATTCACCACACGTTTGTAAATGAAGATTACAAAAAAAATCTCCGGACTCTTTTCAGAAGCTTGAGCGTATGTCTTCTGATCAAAGCTTACTGGCAATAAAGTGGAGTATTATGGCCCTCCTTAATTATTATTTTATTATTATTAGTATTATTTTATCAAACAGTTCGTGGTAACGAACTGTTTGATAAAATAATACTACAAATGCTACAATTTGGTTACAATAGTAACCAAAACTCTAAAAAATGGAATTTTGGTGCCAATAGCTACATCAAAAGAATCGCATTTTAATGCTGATTTTAAATATATAATTTTAATCAAGTTTAGTATTACCCATCAAAAGTTACGAGCCTGAGAAAATTTGCCTTATTTTAGAAAATTGGGGAAACACCCCCTAAAAGTCAAAGAATCTTAACGAAAATCACACCATCAGATTCAGCGTATCAGAGAACCCTATTGTAGAAGTTTCAAGCTCCTATCTATAAAAATGTGGAATTTTGTATTTTTTGCCAGAAGGCAGATCACGGATGCGTGTTTTTTTTTTTTCCAGGGATGTTCGTATCGACCAAGTGGTCCTAGAATATTGCGAGAGGGCTCATTCTAACGGAAATGAAAAGTTCTAGTGCCCTTTTTAAGTGACCAAAAAAATTGGAGGGCACCTAGGCCCCCTCCCACGCTAATTTTTTCCCCAAAGTCACCAGATCAAAATTTTGAGATAGTAATTTTATTCAGCGTAGTCAATAACTATGTCTTTGGGGAAGACTTACTCCCCCACAGTCCCCGTGGGAGGGGCCACAAGTTACAAACTTTGACCAGTGCTTACATATAGTAATGGTTATTTGGAAGTGTACAGACGTTTTCAGGGGGATTTTTAGGTTGGGGGAGGAGTTGAGAAGAGGGGGATATGTTGGGGGAACTTTCCTTGGAGGAATGTGTCATGGAGGAAGAAAATTTTCGTGAAGGGAGCGCAGGATTATCTAGCATTATTTAAAATATGCAATGAAAAAATAATATGAAAAAGTTTTTTCAACTGAAAGTAAGGAGAAGCATTAAAATTTAAAACGAACAGAAATTATTACGCATATGATGGACTCACCTCCTCCTATTACTTCTCTCTTTTTAAAGCTAAAGTATTGTTAGTAATTTCAACTATTTATTCTACGGCTTTTGTGATTCATGGGTCATTCTTAAGAAATTGGAACAAAATTTAAGCTTTAGTGTAAAGAACGAGGTTCTGACGAGGGGGTGAACCCCTTTGTATATGTAACAAAAACATGAGAATACAGAAGTTCGCTACGTAAGCTAATTTGTAAGTTACATATATCTTTTACTAATAAAAAAATTCGTAAAAAATTAAAAGTTCTAGTTGCCTTTTTAAGTGACCAAAAAAATTGGAGGGCACCTAGGCCCCCTCCCACGCTAATTATTTCCCCAAAGTCACCAGATCAAAATTTTGAGATAGTAATTTTATTCAGCGTAGTCAATAACTATGTCTTTGGGGAAGACTTACTCCCCCACAGTCCCCGTGGGAGGGGCCACAAGTTACAAACTTTGACCAGTGCTTACATATAGTAATGGTTATTTGGAAGTGTACAGACGTTTTCAGGGGGATTTTTAGGTTGGGGGAGGAGTTGAGAAGAGGGGGATATGTTGGGGGAACTTTTCTTGGAGGAATGTGTCATGGAGGAAGAAAATTTTCGTGAAGGGAGCGCAGGATTATCTAGCATTATTTAAAATATGCAATGAAAAAATAAATATTAAAAAGTTTTTTCAACTGAAAGTAAGGAGAAGCATTAAAATTTAAAACGAACAGAAATTATTACGCATATGATGGACTCACCTCCTCCTATTACTTCTCTCTTTTTAAAGCTAAAGTATTGTTAGTAATTTCAACTATTTATTCTAAGGCTTTTGTGATTCAGGGGTCATTCTTAAGAAATTGGAACAAAATTTAAGCTTTAGTGTAAAGAACGAGGTTCTGACGAGGGGGTGAACCCCTTTGTATATGTAACAAAAACATGAGAATACAGAAGTTCGCTACGTAAGCTAATTTGTAAGTTACATATATCTTTTACTAATAAAAAAATTCGTAAAAAATTAAAAGTTCTAGTTGCCTTTTTAAGTAACAAAAAATCGGGGGGCAACTAGGCCTCCTCCCCCGCTCCTTTTTTTTCTCAAAACCATTCGATCTAAACTATGAGAAAGCCATTTAGCAAAAAAAAAAATTGCAAATTTCGTTTTAATTATTCATCTGCGGAGAGCCAAAATCAAAACATGCAT